>NC_132883.1:2392857-2515357 GCF_030463535.1 Salminus brasiliensis
CTGCCGTCCGGCATGCACGCGCACACCAACATAAAGCCCATCACACACACACACACACCTGTTGTACTCTGGACGCGGGTTCAGCAAAGTTTCGCGTGCCGCAGCGCGTGGTCTCCGCGCGCATCTTCCTCCTCCTCCTCCTCTTCCTCTCAGCATCAATACTCAAAATAAACCCGCCTGCTTCCCCCCCTGACTGACAGCTCCAACCACGAATCAGAGCGAAGCACTGCTGGAGGAGGGACCAATCAGGAGGAACAGGACTCGAGCTGAGTCGAATCTTTGAAATGATTCAGACTCTGATTCATCAGTTTGATTCATGTACTGGATTTTGGCTGGAGCTTGAATCAGCTGATGAGAGTACTGATGCTACACACACACACACACACACACACACACACAAACACAAACAAATACACACACACACACACACACACACAAACACAAACAAATACACCCTCACACACACACACACACAAACAAATACACACACAAACAAATACACACACACACACACACACAAACACAAACAAACAAATACACACACACAACCAAATACACACACACACAAACAAACAAATACACACACAAATACATACACACAAACAAACAAATACACACACTCACACACACAAACAAATACACACACAAACAAACAAATACACACACTCACACACACAAACAAATACACACACACACAAACAAATACACACACACAAACACAAACAAATACACAAACACACAAACACAAATACACACACAAACAAATACACACACACAACCAAATACACACACACACACAAACAAATACACACACAACCAAATCCATACACACACACAAACAAATACACACACAAATACATACACACACACACATACATACACACACACAAACAAATACACACACACATACATACACACACACAAACAAATACACACACACAAACACATACACACACACAAACAAGTACACACACACACAAACAAATACACACACACACAAACAAATACACACACACACACCTCACCTGCCATGGGAGGTTCTTTATGAGGGGAACCCGTACAGATACAGGGGGAACACACCAAACCTCTCACATACAGACACCACAGCGAAGCTAGAACCCACGACCCCACGAGTTCTGGAGGAGCTGGCAGCACACACACACACACACACACACACACACACACACACACACACACCCCTTATCCCTTATGGACAGCTGTACACATGCATGTCTGGACAAGCTGAGAGAAGCTCCAGAGGCTTGATCTGCAGGTGGAGCAGCATGTGGGCTGAGGCGGTGGAGTAATACTACAGGATTTTACACTAGTATGACTCTATGGGTTCTGCAGCGTTACACAGCAGCAGTTCTGGAGAGAGGTTCTCCTCCTGCAGCTCCACCACCAAACCTCCATATAGTGCAGTAGCAGCAGCAGCGCTCCGGCCCGGAGTGGGAATGATGGAGACGCTGTTCTCCCTGTTACAGTCAGTGGAGCATCAGCATGATCCTCTATGGAATCCACCTCAAACCAGGATCAGGATACTGTGGGTTTCAGTACTATGCTACTATGCTGGGCTCTGGAATGACCCACCATGACCCTGCGCAGGAAGATCCGGAGCAGCAGCTGAACGATGTCTGAGCCGGAGGAGGACGTGATAAGCTCATCATTAAAGTGCTGCTGCCGTGTTTCCACAGCCATTGGTTGGTGGGAAAGGAGAAAAGCTGTTCATGAGCTAAAATAATATCAACTATAGGAGCTAAATAATAACAGTATTATATAATATAATATAATAACAGCATGATTTCATAAACAGTCCTGAACAGAAGCAGCAAAAAAAACCTTCTTAACTTTCAATGGAAGTCATTTCAATATAATAAGATTTTAATTCAGGTCATTTTGGAGCGTTTCTATTGGTCCGTTCTTTATGAACATCTGCCAGATTCATATATATATATATAGAGAGAGAGAGAGAGGGAGAGAGAGAGGGAGAGAGAGAGGGAGGGAGAGAGAGAGAGAGAGAGAGAGAGAGGGAGAGGGAGAGAGAGAGAGAGAGAGAGAGAGAGGGAGAGGGAGAGAGAGAGGGAGGGAGAGAGAGAGAGAGAGAGAGAGAGAGGGAGAGGGAGAGAGAGAGAGAGAGAGAGAGAGAGGGAGAGAGAGAGAGGGGGAGAGAGAGAGGGAGAGAGAGAGAGAGAGAGAGAGAGAGAGAGAGAGAGAGGAGAGAGAGAGAGAGAGAGAGAGAGAGAGAGAGAGAGACTGAGGGAGAGAGAGAGAGAGAGAGAGAGAGAGAGAGAGAGAGAGAGAGAGGAAGGGAGGGAGAGAGAGAGTTTTAGAGGACGTAGATTACTGTCATTTATTGTGCTCTCCTGCCCTCTAGTGGTCACTTTAAATAGAATTTTATTTACTTATGCTTTGTTTTACAGCTTGTACTATTGCACTTTTAAATGCTTTGATCTATTTAATTATATCCTATTATATATATATATCAGTGGTCACTGTGAGTGTCTACCTGTAAGTAACTCTATATAACATTAGTATAAACCCAAATAAACATAAAGTCAGTGTTCAGTGAGAGTGTCTAGCTGTAATTAACTCTATATAACATTAGAATAAACCCAAATAAACATAAAGTCAGTGGTCAGTGAGAGTGTCTAGCTGTAATTAACTCTATATAACATTAGAATAAACTCTAATAAACATGAAGTCAGTGTTCAGTGAGAGTGTCTAGCTGTAATTAACTCTATATAACATTAGAATAAACTCTAATAAACATGAAGTCAGTGTTCAGTGAGAGTGTCTACCTGTAATTAACTCTATATAACATTAGAATAAACTCTAATAAACATGAAGTCAGTGTTCAGTGAGAGTGTCTACCTGTAATTAACTCTATATAACATTAGAATAAACTCTAATAAACATGAAGTCAGTGTTCAGTGAGAGTGTCTAGCTGTAATTAACTCTATATAACATTAGAATAAACTCTAATAAACATGAAGTCAGTGTTCAGTGAGAGTGTCTAGCTGTAATTAACTCTATATAACATTAGAATAAACTCTAATAAACATGAAGTCAGTGTTCAGTGAGAGTGTCTAGCTGTAATTAACTCTATATAACATTAGAATAAACTCTAATAAACATGAAGTCAGTGTTCAGTGAGAGTGTCTACCTGTAATTAACTCTATATAACATTAGAATAAACCCAAATAAACATAAAGTCAGTGGTCAGTGAGAGTGTCTAGCTGTAATTAACTCTATATAACATTAGAATAAACCCAAATAAACATAAAGTCAGTGGTCAGTGAGAGTGTCTACCTGTAATTAACTCTATATAACATTAGAATAAACCCCAATAAACATAGTCAGTGGTCAGTGAGAGTGTCTACCTGTAATTAACTCTATATAACATTAGAATAAACCCAAATACACATAAAGTCAGTGGTCAGGGAGAGTGTCTACCTGTAATTAACTCTATATAACATTAGAATAAACCCCAATAAACATAGTCAGTGGTCAGTGAGAGTGTCTACCTGTAATTAACTCTATATAACATTAGAATAAACCCAAATAAACAGAAAGTCAGTGGTCAGTGAGAGTGTCTACCTGTAATTAACTCTATATAACATTAGAATAAACCCAAATAAACATAAAGTTAATAAACATTAATAGTTTAGAAGTTGTCATTTGCACTATAGTGTGTATATTTATTATTTGTTTATTTTACATAAACACAATATACAAAATAATATTTACCAACATATAATATAATGAGGTATTTCCATTAGGATCATACCTTTATTTTATTTTATTTAGATCACATAATTTGTTTTATAATTTAATTACTTTTAACTACTTTTAGAAAACGTCAAGGAGTTTGTTGGACCTACTTTTATGGACTATGATATTTCATATGAAGACGAAACAGCAAATTACAATTAATATATATATATATATATATAAGTCTTTATAATAATTTATTAATTAAAATAATTAAAATAATAATTAAAATGAGTTAAATGATAAATATAATTTCACTCAGTGACTTTTATTGTGAAGAATGTCACGCTTCCTCGGTGGTCCACTAGGGGGCGGTTTCGTGGGTCTGGTTTGCAGAACCTGAACACCAGTAATAACTGAGTGGTGCCGCTGACCGGACCGCTGACCGGACCGCAGAGCCAGTCAGCCCCTCTCTCGGACAGGCTCTCCGTCGACATGTGGACCTCCGTGAGTTTCGCTCTCCGCAGGCTGAAGGTGTGTTTAGGGTCTGTCTTCATGCTCCAGGTTCTGCTGGTCCAGTTCTGTGTTCTGAACCTGCTGACCGTGCTGGCCCCTGCTCTGGCCCGGAGGATCATGCTCCGGCTGGGGGAGCGGAGCACCATGTCCCTCAACCCGCGGTTCCGCTACGAGGACTGGGCTCCAGCCTTCACCACGCCGCGGTTCCTGCAGGCGGTCCTGCGGGGCTGCTGGATCTGTTTCGGGGATTCGGCGTTTGAGGGCCATCGGGCCCCGGATACTCCCCTGATCACCCTGAAGGGGGACAAAACCAGCGTCCACCAGTTTATCAGAGGTGAACAACAGCACGCTATTAAAGCCCTGCTCTAATATTTAAAGGACCTCACTCAATCCTCCCTTCTTCCCTGCTTTCTCTCCCTTGCTCCCTTGTTTACTCTCTCCTTTACTTCCTTCACTCGTTCACTTTTCCCCCTTTGACTCCCTCATTCTTTAATTCCCTTGCTCCCTAATTTGCTGCCTAATAATCCACCTCTCTCTTCTCATCCTTTATGCACTTCACTCAATCCCTTGTTCACTCCATTTTTTCTCCCTTTGTTTATCCACTCCCTCCTTTCCTCACTTCACCCTTCACCCCATTCTCCGCTCTATTAGTCACTACCTCTAACTATTTCTTACTTATTGACTCCCTTGCTCCCTTAATTCTTTCCCTTCCTCCCTTGTTTACTCCCTCTTTAACTCACACATTACCCCCTCACTCAATCCTCCCTTCTTCCATGCATTTGCTCCCTTGTTCCCTTATTTACTCTCTCCTTTACTTCCTTCACTCGTCCCCTTATTCTTTAATTCCCTTGCTCCTTAATTTGCTGCCTAATGATCCACCTCTCTCTTCTCATTTTTATGCACTTCACGTATTCACTCACTCTGGCCTTGCGCCTGCAGGTAACCGCCCGCTCGTCCTGAGCTTTGGAAGCTGCACCTGACCACCGTTCCTGTTCAAGCTTGACGAGTTCAAGCAGCTCGTCAGAGACTTTAGTGAAGTGGCCGATTTCCTCGTGATCTACATCTCTGAAGCACACGCAACAGGTAAAGCGTGCAACAGGTAAACCGTGCAACAGGCAACAGGTAAACTATGCAAAAGGTAAACCCTGCAACAGGTAAACCGTGCAACAGGTAAACCGTGCAACAGGCAACAGGTAAACCGTGCAACAGGTAAATCGTGCAACAGGCAACAGGTAAACTGTGCAACAGGTAAACCCTGCAACAGGTAAACCGTGCAACAGGTAAACCCTGCAACAGGCAACAGGTAAACTGTGCAAAAGGTAAACCGTGCAACAGGCATCAGGTAAACTGTGCAAAAGGTAAACCCTGCAACAGGTAAACCGTGCAACAGGCAACAGGTAAACCGTGCAACAGGTAAACCGTGCAACAGGCAACAGGTAAACCGTGCAACAGGTAAATCGTGCAACAGGCAACAGGTAAACTGTGCAAAAGGTAAACCATGCAACAGGCAAACCATGCAACAGGCAACAGGTAAACCCTGCAACAGGTAAACCCTGCAACAGGTAAACCGTGCAACAGGTAAACTGTGCATCGTGCAACAGGTAAACTGTGCATCGTGCAACAGGTAAACTGTGCATCAGGCAACAGGTAAACTGTGCATCAGGCAACAGGTAAACCCTGCAACAGGTTAAACTGTGCAAAAGCTAAACCATGCAACAGGTAAACCCTGCAACAGGTAAACCGTGCAAAAGGTAAACCATGCAACAGGTAAACTGTGCATCGTGCAACAGGTAAACTGTGCATCAGGCAACAGGTAAACCCTGCAACAGGTTAAACTGTGCAAAAGCTAAACCATGCAACAGGTAAACCGTGCGACAGGCAACAGGTAAACCCTGCAACAGGTAAACCCTGCAACAGGCAACAGGTAAACCCTGCAACAGGTAAACCCTGCAACAGGTAACAGGTTAAACCTGAGAGACAAGCTGTACAGTAATCTAATCAGTAACATGTAGAGACGGTTTCCGATGGGCCAGTAGAGTCATCAGTCATTAAAGCATGTAACTACCACCACCATGTATCATTTACTTACAGTCAGGTTCATAAGTATTTGGACAGTGACATATTTTCTATATCATGTACTTATGGTCAGGTGCATAAGTATTTGGACATTGACACATTGCTGTATCACCTCCATGTATCATTGACTTACAGTCAGGTTTATTTGGACAATGACACATTCCTGTAACACCATGTATCATCTACTTACAGTCAGGTTCATAAGTATTTGGACAGTGACACATTCCTGTACCTCCTTCATGAAACACCATGTATAAATCTACTCATGGTCGGGTTCATAAGTATTTGGACAATGACACATTTTCTGTACGCTCTTGTCACTGAATGCAATCAAACCCTCACAGCAATGCTCCTCCAGAATCTAGTAGAAAGCCTTCTTCTCTGGACAGTAGAGCAGGATCAACTCTTTGTAGTGTTTGTTTTAGGAAAAAACAACAAATGAGGGTGTCCACATACTTTTGTCCATATAGTGTATGTTAATAGTTACTCCAGTCAGATTTCTGTATTCATCCCCCTTAACCTGGCTGGTCTCTCTATAGACGACTGGGCCTTTGCCAACAATGTGGACATCAAGCAGCACAGGAACCTGTCGGAGAGACTGACTGCAGTTCAGTCCCTGATTGAAGAAGACCCGCTCTGTCCGGTGGTGGTGGACGAGATGAGTGACATCACTTCCAGCAGATACGGAGCCCTGCCCGAGCGGCTCTACGTCCTCCAGGGAGGAAAGGTCATCTATAAGGTGAGCACTTCTCAAATTTAGAGTCCAGTCGCTGCTCTGTGTGGCACTAAACCGCAGTCGACCTTCGGCCAGGTGCTGCTGTTAATGCTTAAACTGCGTCTGAAAGTGTTACTACTTTACCTTTCCCTCTTCATTTATTTTCAACAGACAGGCAAGGCAAGTTTATTTGAACAGCACCTTTCCTACAATTAAAAGTGGTAATTCAAAGTGATTTATGTAAAGAGAAAAATATAAGATATAAAAATAAGTTATTAAGAATCATTAAAAAAGCATTAAAAAGTAAATAAATAAATAATAATAAATGAATGAACAAAAAACATTCTATTAATTTAACCAAAATATTTATCATAATTTTAAAAATATTTAATCATTTTACCTCCTCCAGAAGTTGACCAAGCTTAGGGTAACATGTCCTCGAGTCAATTCCAGCCCTAATTGAGAAAGAGCAACAAACCTCTAAGCTGTTAATCAATCCTTGGCATGTCCATAATCCTTGTGGCAGTTCTGCAAGTTACATTTTGTTTCCCCCTAGTGTTGTATAGCGCCCCCTTGAGGTGGTCAGGTGGTCAGTACGGCCTGCAGTGTGTAAACGCTCGCATTTTCGATGTGTTTCGGCACACGCACCCTACCACCGTCCAACAACACCGGCACGCCGGCCTCATTTGAATCCATCGGTCTAAATGAGTGGAAATAAGATGGGGAGAGGCCAAAATATCGGAAACACTTGTTTATTGTCGTTTTGGTGCAAAAGAGGGAGATAAAGAACTGCGTGCTGGGAACCATGACGGTCCGGTGCAAATATGTGTATTGCTACACCACTAGTGGTTTGCCTTGGCCTCCTTATTTACACAGTCCCAGAATGAACACTGCGGACTGGAAGAATTAAGAAAAGAGATTAAAAAAAAAAAAAAAAAATAATAATATTAATATTAATTTATAATAATTTATAAAAACTCTTTTTATTATAATTTTTTTAATGTGTGCTCCTGTCCCACTCAAAAAGCTTACCATAGAGCCCTGACCAGGCTGTCAATCTATAACCCCAAGTCCCTTATGTGGACTTGGCCTTTGTAGCTTGGCACCCAAACTAGGCCAGAGGGCGTCATAAGGCCAGTCTGAGCAGGCCTTTAGTTACTGAGGGCTGCTGGACAGACAGAACAATCCATCAAACATTAGAGAAATCTGTCACACAGCCAGCACTTCTGTAGTGGACAGGCTATTTTTAATAGTGTGTGTTTACACTGGGACAATGCAGAGGGGTGTGGTGTGTTAATACCCTAATGATATCCTGCAATCACCAAAAACAAAAGTGTAGGATTAATATTTTAAGATGTTTGTTCGTCCACATTCATATCCAAATTGTATGACCAGGGGAATGAGCTCAGGCCATTATATCAGCTCTGCTGACCATAAATGAGCACTCTGTAGCGCTATAATTACAGACTGGAGTCCATCTAGTGGGCAGCAGCGTCCTGTGGGCACTGATGAAGGACTGGAGGATGACCAACTCAAACTGGGCAGCAGCAGATCAGAGAGCCTCCGTCTCTTACTTTACCTCTACAAGCTCAGTAGGAGTGTCTAATAGAGAGTGGACAGTGAGTGGACAGACAGACACAGTGTTTAAACACTCCAGCAGCACTGCTGCGTCTGATCCACTCACAATACACACTACAGACACACTCCCAACCACCAGATCAGTCAGTCATGGTCCCTGCAGTGCTGAGAATGACTGACCCACTGCTCTGTGGTGGTCAGTCCTGTGGGGTCCTGACCGTTGAAGAACAAACAGGGTGAAAGGAGGCTGATATCAGAGTCTGCTCGGGTTATAGAGCTACACACTGCTCCTATTTTTGGGAAGTGGAGCTGATAGATTGGGTTGAGTTCATTCCAAACCACCAGTGGTCATAATGTTTTGGTATGACTGTGCAGTTCAATGTTAAATTGTTTATTATCCGATAAATGACTTGATTTAGTGAGAAGCAGTTTAACTGAGTGGATTAAGCCTAAATCTGTCTTGTGTGATTTGATCAGACAGTTATCTAAGCATGTGACAAAGTTTGATTGATTACTACATCTGTTTAAATCACTTCACCTTCATTTACATAACACCTAGTGTAAGAATTAGGGATGTCCCGATCCAGTCCAGTGATTTGGGACTAGGCATGCACCGATCCGATACTAGGATCAGGTATCGATTAACAAAATTAGCTGGATCGGGTATCGGATAATTAGGTTGATTCATGGAACCGATCCTTTCACTTTAATTGGTTGGGGTGAGACTGAACTAAATGTTTACATGTTTGCAATATTTGATTATTGACCAAGTTACTAAATTATTCTCAGGTTCAGCTGCTAGATTTTATTTTGAATTATGCTAAATATTTAAAAATATGATTGCTGTTTGTGTGTTTGACAAAGTGAAGCTACTTATTTTCTGATATATTTTATTTATTGTCATATTTTAAGAAGTTTGACACTTGAATTTGAATGTTGTACCAAGGTCCTGCAGCATCGTTTATTTTAGTGACAAATTAATATCAATTAAGTACACTTATAGCTGTGTGTTAATTTGTTAGATTATATAAAGTGATGTTTAAGTCAATCCTGATGCCTTAAGTCTCTCCCACATGGTGAGGTATACGGTTTATTAATTCAGCAATGGTATTGGATCGGTATCGAGTATCGACCGATATGCAAAGTTTATGTATCGGTATCGGAACTGAAAAATGCCAGATCGGTGCATCCCTACTCGGGACTGGAGGCCGTCAGCTGCTGCAGACGAGCTTATCTAGCTACTCTAGATGGGGTTCATCTGTGACATAATTGCTAGGGATGCACCGATCCATATTTTTCTGTCCGATTTAGATACCGATTTAGATACATGAACTTTGCGTATCGGCCGATACCCGATACCGATCCGATTGTTGAATTAATAAACTGTCTTAAGGCCTCAGGACTGATCGTGATCATTACTTTACTAACGTTGTAAAACAAACTATAACACATGAACCCAGTTTCTGTTTATTAGTCACTAAAATGAATAACTGTGCTGGACCTCGGCAAAGTGCCGTCTGGGAGACTAAAGTGGAGCTAGCAGCCCCTCCCTTCTCGGTTCTCCTTATATTCTCTTTATTACTGGCTGATGGGGTCTTGCTGTTTGCTATGATCTGTGCATGATGTCTGTAGGTTACTCTGATCTGATCCTGGGTTATGAAGCCTAGAATACCGGCGGTGCAGGAATCGGATTGGATTGGATTGGATTTGATCAAATTTGGATTAGACTAATTATCCAATACCCGATCCAGCTAATTTTGTTAGTATCGGATCGGTGCATCCCTAATTATTTAAGCGATCAAACTGATAAGAGTGGAGACCTTATCAGTTAGCAGCCAAAGCTAAAGTTAGCTTCTAATGCTAACTCTCCATTCCATAGTGCTGCAGTTACAGAGCATACATCTCAACAGCAGAGCAAAACTGCTGCGTTATTTAAGGTGGAACAGAAAGTTCAGGGAAGAGGAAAACTTTAGCTTAGCGTTAGCTCAGAGGCTTACTGTAAACATGACCCGGCAGCAACAGCAGACGTCCATCCTGCCAAAAAAAAAAAAACACCCAGTTTGGTTGTAGCCGTGCAACAACAAGATATTTTACTCCATTGTATCAATTTGGGAACATCTAAGGTTCCTCCCGTCCCGTCTTTACTCCTGAATCCCACCTGGTTAGAATCCAGACTATGGTGGAAATGCTCTGTTCTACCAGCGGGAGAACCACACTCCTTTCTTCTGGTTCTAAACCAGCTCTGAACGGCGCATTCAGGGCCGAGGAGGACGCTAATGCTAATGCACACACACTGAGTGAGTAAGAATATAGTGGAGTGTATAAATGCTGAGATGGGGCCTAAAGGAAGTCTCCTGCTTTGCTCTCTTGTGTTGTCCAGGGTGAAAAGGGTCCTTGGGGCTACAGTCCAGAAGAAGTACGCAAGGTGCTGCAGAAGGTGAAGTAAGAGATGCGAGATGATGGGAGACGGGCGAGGCTCCGAACTGATAGAACTGGCCTCTTAAATTCACCAGTTAGATCTCAGTACTCTAAGACTCTAAGAGTTATTGCAGGTAATCGTCCAGATGTCCATCTATGTTACACTGATGGTTTTGCTAATAATAATAATAATTATAATTATAATAACAGCAACAGGTTATTACATTCTTGTTCATTTTGCTCAGGTCACACACTTTTGTTGTAGTGTGTTAACTCGTTTTGTGGGTTGTGTTTATGATGATTACAGATGAAACCTTTCGGCTACTGTAGTCTGATGTGGAAATGCACAAACGCTAAATGTTTTAATGACCTTCAGCATCATTCTTTGAGAAACACTGATATTCACAGATGGAGGAGTCGACCATGTCCTAGCAAAATGACCAAAAAAAAACACTCTGTAAAGTTTATTTTATAGTGTTTATTTTATAGTGTTTATTTGATAAATAAACACTCTATAAAACACTATAAAATAAACACTCTAAAAGGAAACTATCAAATGAACACTATATAGAAACTCTATAAAATAATCACTCTATAAATAAACACTATAAAACACTAAAAATCACTCTATAAATAAACATTATAAAGAAATTATAAAATTAACACTATAAAACACAAAAATAATCACTCTATAAAAAAAACTCAAAATAAACACTATAAATAAACACTAAAATAAACACTCTAAATAAAAACTCTATAAAGAAACTATAAAAAATACCCTATGAAATAACCACTATATAACAAAATAAAATGACCAGCCGCTGTTGTCTGCCGACCTCTTTTGATTCTTTCACAAGGTGGCATTTCAGGAGCAAGCCAGGTAGAAGCTGTAAAACGGCGATCAGGGCGACGTCAGGGACCTTCTCGTTGGCCTTCCCACTGTTTGTTGGCTGTATCTGATAATAGAAGTAAATGCAATAAAAGTATTCGAGCTCCAATTAAGGATAATTAGCTGTGGAGCAACAATAATAACCAGGTGTTTCTCAAATCAAAGACTGTAGCAGAGACGTTACCAATGATTAGACCGGTCACTGGTCGAAATACTAGTTCTCATAGAGTTCAATGTGGCGTCGGTTTACGGATAAAGTCCCGCCTTTTAACAGAACGAGCCAATCAGCTCGCTGGTTGCGCCGCAATGTGAAGGTCTGCACCAGCGCAGTAGCAGAACTGCCAGAAAAGTGCCTTATAGTGCCTTATTGAGCTCATTGAACACTACAGACCAACCATAAGGGTTTTGTCAGATTTGTCAGATCAGTGATTTCAAATCTGGGTTTCCAGTAATTTGGTCTCTCCACATTCACCGAAAAACATATGAAGGGACAAAAAGTGGCCGGCGGCAATGCAAAGATGGCCACCGAGTAAACAGACTTGCCTATAATCAATGTGATTGATTGATCAATAATGCCTTGTTGCCATTTCTTATATAGTTGCATTTATATATTTTATTTTTATATAATCTAAATGTAAAGGGGATTCATATAAATGGGCATTACTGTATTTAATGTGTAATTCACAGCACAGTTATCATGCAGTAAACCTTCGGCTCATAAAACACGGCTATCTGCAGTTTGTGACGTTTACAGTGGAAACCTTTGGTAGCTGTAAAACTGAGGTTTTGTCAGTAGTCGTGTATGAGATCAGTGCAGCACAGATATACTGCTTATTCTGAAGAAACACCACTGCTATATGTTTAATGACGAGGCAATCAAGCAATCAATTTTACTACATATTGTTTATTTTTGTGGAAGATGTGTACTTGATTATTATTGAAATAAAATGATTGGTCTCTCTCAGTGACGTGTTCCTTTTTTCATGTCGATCAGGTTCCTGTGTATCTTTTTTTTTTCACTATCACCTTTAGCTATATTTCATAAATATAGCTGTGCAATGTTTGTGTGTAGCGCCTCTGCTGGCTGGTTGCAGTATGATCAGAATCAGAAGAAATGCTTTCATGATCCTAGGAGGGAAATTGCAGTTGTTATAGTTGCAACCATTTGTGTAAGAATAAACACTGTATAAAGAAACACTAACTTAAACAGTATATTATAAATAGTTTCCTTTTATAGTGTTTATAATTAGTGTTTATTTCATAAAATAACTCTAAATAAACACTATAAAAGGAAAATATCAAATAAACACCCTATAAAATAATCACTTTATAAATAAACACTATAAAACACTATAAAATAAACACTAAAATAATCACTATAAAACACTATAAAATAATCACTCTAAATAAACACTATAAAGAAACTATAAAATAAACACTAAAATAATCACTATAAAGAAACTATAAAATAAGCACTATAAAATAATCACTCTAAATAAACACTATAAAGACACTATAAAATAAACACTATAAAATAATCACTTTATTAATAAACAATATAAAACACTTAAATAATTACTCTATAAATAAACACTATAAAGAAACTATAAAATACTATGAAATGAACACTAAAATAATCACTCTAAATAAACACTATAAAGAAACTATAAAATAAACACTAAAATAATCACTATAAATAATCACTATAAAGAAACTATAAAATAATCACTAAAATAATCGCTGTAAATAAACACTATGAAGAAACTATAAAATAAACACTAAAATAATTACTAAATAAACACTATAAAGAAACTATAAAATAAACAATATAAAACACTTAAATAATTACTCTATAAATAAACACTCTATAAAGAAACTATAAAATACTATGAAATAAACACTCTATAACAAAATAAATTGATAAACAAAGAGAAAAATTAAGAACTTAAAATATGTACATGTACATTTGAAATCAGAAGTTTACATACACTATATAAAGACACATATGCATTGTTTTCTCACAGTCTGACATAAAATCAGAATAAACTTTTCCTGTTTTAGGTCAATTAGGATGACCAAAATTATTTCTATTTGCTAAATTATAGAATAATGACAGAGGGAATTTTTAAGGCGATTTTTATAATTTTCTTTAAAGTCAAAAGTTTATGATTACTATGCCTTTAACAATTTGGGACAGCCCACATGATGATGTCATGTCTTTGGAAGCTTCTGATAAGTTTATTGGCAACATCTGAGTTAATTAGAGACACACCTGAAACACACGACTTCTGTGTGGAACATCAGGGGAAAGTGGAAAGAAATCAGCCGAGAGATCAGGAAGAGACCTGCACAAGTCCGGCTCCTCCTCGGGTGCAATTTCCAGAAGCCTGAAGGCGCCTCGGCCGTCTGTACTAACAATTATACACAAGCACAAACAAGCTGGGAATGTCCAGCCATCATATACCACTCAGGGCGAAGACAGGTTCTGTCCCAGAGATGAACGACGTGCTTTGGTCCGAAATGTGCCGAAATCAACCCGAGAACAGAAGCAGAAGACCTGGTGGAGATACTGGCCGAAGCTGAGTGTGGAGATGCTGGCTGAAGCTAGTTGTTTTAGATGCTGGCCGAAGCTGGCTGTGGAGATGCTGGCCGAAGCTAGTTGTTTTAGATGCTGGCCGAAGCTAGTTGTTTTAGATGCTGGCCGAAGCTAGTTGTTTTAGATGCTGGCCGAAGCTAGTTGTTTTAGATGCTGGCCGAAGCTGAGTGTGGAGATGCTGGCCGAAGCTGGCTGTGGAGATGCTGGCTGAAGCTAGTTGTTTTAGATGCTGGCTGAAGCTAGTTGTTTTAGATGCTGGCCGAAGCGGAGTGTGGAGATGCTGGCCGAAGCGGAGTGTGGAGATGCTGGCCGAAGCTAGTTTTTTTTAGATGCTGGCCGAAGCTGGCTGTGGAGATGCTGGCCGAAGCTGAGTGTGGAGATGCTGGCCGAAGCGGAGTGTGGAGATGCTGGCCGAAGCTGGCTGTGGAGATGCTGGCCGAAGCTGAGTGTGGAGATGCTGGCCGAAGCTGAGTGTGGAGATGCTGGCCGAAGCTAGTTTTTTTAGATGCTGGCCGAAGCTGGCTGTGGAGATGCTGGCCGAAGCTGAGTGTGGAGATGCTGGCCGAAGCTGAGTGTGGAGATGCTGAGATGCTGGCCGAAGCTGGTTGTGGAGATGCTGGCCGAAGCGGAGTGTGGAGATGCTGGCCAGATTAATGTTTGTAATTACACACAGAGACAAAGACCTTCATTTCTGGAGACATGTCCATGTCCTAAAACTGAACTGTTTGGCCATAATGACCATTGTTACGTTTGGAGGAAAAACGGGGAAGGTCACAAGCCTAAGAACACCATCCCAGCTGTGAAACATGGGGGCGGCAGCATCATGCTGTGGGGTTGTCTTGCTGCAGGAGGGACGGGTGCACTTCACAGAATAGACGGCATCATGAGGAAAGAGCATTATGTGGAGATACTGAAGCAACATCTCAAGACATCAGCCGGGACGTTAAAGCTTGGGCGTAAACGGGTCTTCCATATGGACAATGACCCGAAGCAAACCGCCAGACTGGTTACGACGTGGCTTAAGGAGAAGAAAGTCAGTGTTTTGGAGTGACCATCACAAAGCCCTGATCTCAGTCCTGTTGAAAAGTCATTGGCGAAGCTGAAAAGAAAGGCATCAGGTCTTATAAGGTGTCCCCGGTACACAGTGGTCAGTACTGACCTACCAAAAGTGCTCCAAGGAAGGACAACGGACCTGGTGAACTGGTAACAGGGTCAGGGGCTCCTGAAGGTCTCCCACCTCACCTCAGGACCTAAAGGATCTGCTGCTTGGTCCTGACACCGGATCCCACGGGACTCCTTCATCTCGAATGGTCTCGCCGAGTCCATTCCTGGACAGGTCCGAGTTGTTTTGGTGGCACATGGTGTCGGCGAATAAACTCAGATGTCCTCAGATGACATCGGATGTCCTCTGCGTCTTCTCCAGAGTGGACGGGACGGTCTGAGTGAAAGTCTTTCACACACTGACCCGTTCCGAACAGAGCCGGCACACCCAAGGCATGCTCTAATTACGCGGCTGCTTAGGGCCCCAGTGCCACCAGGGGCCCCCAAGAGCACCAATATGTTGTGATAAAAAAAATCTATTAACATTTTATTCAATATTACATTTTAAAAATAACATTGACTAATTAAAGGAAATGGTGTTACACAGGTAAAGTCAAATTCTGCTGTTGGCTGCTGCTGCCGCCACTGGCCCGGCGCTTCAGCGTATTGCACAATATCTCTCTCTTGGCAAAAAAATAAAACGCTCTAAGAAAAAAAAAAAAATAATTAAAGAAAAATGTCAGGCCTTCCGCTTGCTTTTTTTTTTTTTTTTGTCCGGCCCAGGGAGAAAGGGGATTGCGCAACATGCAGAGGTGGTTGGAGTTAAGAGGTCTTGTTGAAAATAGATAATTGTCTTCCTCACACTTTTACACAATTTAAGAAATAAGAAATGAAACTTGTTAACCCCTGTGGCGCGGCCTAAGCTTTCAGCCTTTGTTTTCCTTCCATTACTTTCACTTTTCTACTTGAAGTCGTTCTGAAACCAGTACTTTTACACTGTTACTCGTTAAATATGTACTTTTGTTCCTCGGCTGGATCAATCCAGGGCCGCTTGATGGAAATCTGATATTACAACCAAGCAGTGTGAAGTGACACTAGTAAAAGGGTGCTGGTTACTCCCCCAGTCCATACAGCCCAGATTTGGAAACTAAGCAGTGAGATGGAGAAGAAAAGCTCTAAGCCAACCCTGAAGGCCCTGGAGAAGAAACGAGAAGACTGGAGCAACCAGCAAATGAAAGAGATCACTCAATGTTGTTCAAAACCAATGTAGGATATTTTTAAATATACATGAATGTACATCCCATAATTTCGATAATATTCAACACTGTGAAAATGATCCTCCAGAAAAGGAGACATTTAGTCCAAAGGTCAGACCTGAGCCTGTGTTTGGTTTTCAGGCCTCTGGGGCTGCCTCTGTATTTGGATGCAGGCTCTCACGGTCAAGCCAAAAGGCCCAATCAGACTGTGAACCAGACCATCAGCCTGAACGGCCTAGCGACTGCTCAGACGTTCTGCAAAGACCTGAAAATCCACAGACCTGAGTCCACTTTATTAGAAACACCCACTGTGTACTCACTTCCACGCACTGGTCACTGTGCCTCTGTCAACCTTGTTCTACCTCGTGCCCTTTTCATCATTTTCATCATCAGTTTCTTACCATGTAACCACCTTTGACCAGATATTTTTTGGGAAAGTGGACAATTCTCAGGTCTGCCTGAAACAATCAGCACATCACGACTCTCGTCCATGACCAGGTCAGCACAACAGTCTGTTGAGTTTACTCAGAGTAATGAAGGACACACGTCCAGTGAGGGGCAGTTCTCTTAAATTGGTGAGAGAGGTCAACAGAGAATGGTCAGAGGCTACAGTAACTCAGATGAACAACACCACGTCCAACCTGGAGGAGGATGGATGAGCTACAACAGCAGAAGACCAGGTCAGGTCCCACTACTGTCAGCCAAGACCAGAAAGCTGAGGCTGCAGTGGCTCAGCACAGGCTCACCAACGCTGGACACAGTTGAAGCCTGGACAGATGAACCTGGATTCCTGCTGAGGAATGAATCTGGCACCAACAGCTTGACCTAATCCACTGACCTAACCTGCCTCATGTCAACAGTCCAGGCTGGAGGTGGTGGTGTTTTGGTTGGTGGGGTTTCTTGGCACACATCGCTTGAATGCCACAGCCTGCTTGAGTATTGTTGCTGACCATCCGCATCACTTAATGACCACAACCATAATAACCACCCTCAGTGGACCTTCCACAGCAGTAGCACATCTAGCTCACCAGCCTTCCACCTGCTTCAGAGCTTCTCGGACAAACACCCAATTGTGTCAACCAATGGTTTGAAGTTACCCTGAACCCACTTAGCACAATCTATCAGCAAAACAGCCACAGTGCATGATGCTACCACCATCATGCTTAACAGCTGGTACAACGTCCTTAGGTTCCAACACCTCCAAACGTATTTCTGGTCGCTGTGGCCAGAGTGGCCTGGTCTTATCTGACCCTCAAACTTTTCTCCAGAAGGATTTTTCTTGGTTCATGTGGTTCCGCTGAGCTTGAAGGGGTCAATTGTGAAGCAGGGGCTTCTTTCCTGGACGGCAGCTTCTCAGTCCATGGTGGCGTGAAACTGGCTTGACCGCAAACGGTGATGCTGGTGCTCCAGCAGCTTCCAGTTCACGTCAGATCAGTGCCTTGATGGTTCCTACGGTGTTCCTGACCATCCAGGCTTCTTCCAGACCTTCCAGACCAAAGTGGCTACACCTCCTAATAACTTGTACTTGCACAGCATGGTCTGAACTGAGGATCTTGGAATCTGCAGTTGTTTAGAAAGGACTCAGATCATCCCTGAGCTGCTTGGACGTTCCCATTGTACCGGATGTGTTCGCCAATCCAATGAGTGCCATCAAACAAAGCCTGTTTTTGCATGTGGGCACTGAGAAGCTACAGGCTGTAGTCCATCATGATCACTAACCGCAAATAAAGAGGTGTTCGGCAAGTTTAGACATTTTGGATCTTTCAGCACCACTGAAGTAATAACCCCCCCCCACACACACTTGTCCTGGATACACAGGTCGGCACCCAAGACCGGTTCTGGGCTCATTTCGGGGAGGGGCTTATTACAACAGCAGGTTTGTTTTCACGCAGAGAGAGAATTCCTTTTGAGCCGTGGATAAATTTTTGCACAGATTTTTGTAAAATTGGGTAGGAGTAGGTTTTTACCTGGCAGGCGATAATCTGAAGCTGCTGAACGAGTCACGTGACCAAATAAACCAATCACAACGTCACACAGAGTGCTGGGAGTGAATAGCTTCCACACCTGTCCGCTTGAAATGAACCCCCATACCACTGGTTTCTAGGAGGGCCAGGGCTCGGTTCCCCGGCTTTTTTATTATTATTTATTATTATTATTATTTTTGTAATAATAATAATAATAATAATAAATAACCAAAAGCTTTCACACTTGACCAAGCGTACCAAACTCTCTGAGAAGAGATGGTATGAAAAATGCTAGTTTGGAAACACCTCAAGTTGATGTATGGCTATTTCTGACCCTGTTTGTATATTTGTTGACCCCCTGTCTATTTTAGAAAACCTCTATGAACAGATATTTGAATTGTACTGTAACAAACTTAGCTACTGTGATCGGCAGTATACTTTCCTGTATAAATCAGCGTTCACAAGGGCTGAAAGAACACTGACCACTGCACGGGTCATTACATAATAGTGTCATTTTAACAGGTTTTAAGAATTGGCCACTACTGCTGCATTTTGTGTGTGAACATATCACCAATATCATGAAAATGCCTTTAAATACCAGGGATATGCTTATTAAAAAAATAACAATTAAATAAATAAAATAAATAACTGCCCACCTCTATATGCTGTCATTCATCCTGCCCCAGTAAATAAAAGTTTATTTTAAAAATATATATATATAATTAAAATCCCAATATTGCCAGGGGCTCCATGTTCATACTCAGTGTATGTAGACCTTGAAACATAAAAATAAAAACTAAAAAAAAAAAAAAAGAAATTATGGAAACAAAGTTAAATCTGGTATTTTCTGCACATTTTAGACACGATTTTGTCTGAATTTATTTGCTGAATTTAAACATACTGGAAAAATAGAACATAACATATGAAACATGCCACATTGATTTATTCTCAGATAAACAGCAGTGTGTTAAAATGTGCAGAAGGGGGGTGTTCGCTTTACAGGACGTGTATTTACACTAACATGTAATTCCACCAGGCGCTGGCTAATGACCGGACCTGCCCCTGGAGAAAATAAAAAATAAAATAAAATTAAAAAAGCACATAAAATCGGACCCGGAAAGATCGGGCTGAACCTCCCAGATGAACTCCAGCCACTCGGCTTTTTTTCTGTACAGCATTTACACGTACGAACCACGCATGGAAAAACAGGACACAAAAACAGCCAGAAAGGAGCCAAATAATTTAGTTGTCAATATATAAACAAGCATTTTTGCCCAAAGTATGATGTACAAGCTAACAAAAGCAGTGTAAAACAACTTCTAAATGTAGAACCATTACCAAAAAGGTCTGTATAAATAGAATAACTTACGATTCTACCTGTAATATGAGTGAGTCTGGCGCCCCTCCAGCGAAGCCTAACACAAAGCAAAATCTGAACACTATTACCGGGTCTGGTTTCACACCAGCACCTTCCTTCGGGGTGGGGCGGGGGTGAAGCTACAACTTTGAATGGCAGGCCTTTCGGAACCATTATCGATAAAATATCAGACCGTTATTCAAAATAAAACAAATTGAGGCACATGGTAGTGATTTAAAAAATAATAATAATAAAAAAAAAACATAAAATAATAATAAACCCTAATAAAATAATAAACAAGGTGATATGGGTACTGTATACCATCACAAATTCAGCATAACAAGTAATCGATGCTACAAATGGCCAAACACATCAGTGGGAGAGACAAAGAGGCGAGTGTTTGGAGGTTTCTCAGAGTCCATCACTCGTAGGTAGTTTCCTCGTCCAGCTCTGATTGGACCGATGAATTATTCAGAGTTTCAGAGAAAAGGGTTTGAGACAGCAGTTCGAGAGCGATGCAAATGGAATCAGTGCAGGAAAAATAATAAAAATATGATATTAAAAAAAAAAAAAAACTGAAAGGAAAGGGCTGCTTTCTCGTTCTTTCCTCAGTGTGGAGCTCAAAGTCAATTCCATGAAAGCAGCTGCTTATAATACTTGCCAAAAAACATCAAAAACACGAAACAATAATAATAAAAAAATAATAAGAAACTAAACTAGAAGAACAGAGTGAAAGGATTTAATAGAACAGCTGTGAGCCTTCCCTTCAGAAAGGCCGGATTCTTCTCTCGGACGCGTTTTGCTGGATAGAGGAAACCCAAAAAGTAAAACAGATGCTTAAAAGGCAATAAAAAATAATTAAATTAAATTTTTTTTTAAAAAAATGCAACGGCGAGATCAAGGCCACGTATGAGAGTTCAGTGTCGAAAAGATCGTGAGGACGTTACGCAACACGTAAACCATGCTGAAGATGGCAGACTGGCTGAAGAAAGGTGAAATGATGCTTTTTCCTTTTTTTCGTTTGTTTTTTTGTTTCTTTTTTTAGCGTCTAAAACATCCAGCGATCGGGTCAGAACCATAATAATGCTCCTTCTTTTACAAAGTTGGCCTTGGAGGAGAAAGAGACCAAAAAAATTTTTAAATAAAATATAAACCAAAACAAATTAAATCAATAAAAAAGGACAACTGTTCCAGGAGTTCGTGTCACGTTTGGATTTCCTGTCTGATCTCAGAAGGCGTGGGGAGGAGGATGAAGAAGAGGAGGAAGAAGATGGGGGTGGGGTAGGAGAAGATGTTTGTTTATAATAAAAAGTAATAATCAAAAATCAGTGATCTTGCAGGAGACCACTGGTGAAAGCAGAGGCAGTTGCACGCGGCCTCGAGGATCCTGTACATGTTTCTCCGTGTCTGTAATGGATGGCCAACTGTGAGTGTTTTCCCCAGGGCAAAGAATCAGATCACACACTCATGGTCATGGAGGGAGAGTATTGCTGCAGAGAGAGAGAGAGAGAGAGAGAGAGAGAGAGAGAGAGAGAGAGAGAGAGAGAGAGAGAGAGAGAGAGAGAGAGAGAGAGAGAGAGAGAGATGAGAGAGAGAGAGAGAGAGAGAGAGAGAGAGAAGAGAGAGAGAGAGAGAGAGAGAGATAGAGAGAGAGAGAGAGAGAGAGGGAATTACACACAGGAAATGAGCACCAGCAGTTCAGGAGTGCTCCATATGGACAAAAGTATGAGACACCTGCTCATTCATCATTTCTTCTGAAAATCATGGGCGTCCAATCTGGAAAGGCCACCCCCCCCCCATGAGAACTCCCCCAATCACTTGCAATGCCCCGCTAGGCAGCCAACGCACTCGGGACGAAAGAGACAGATCTAAGGTCTGATAGGTCCGGCACAACAGCTAAAACACACCTTTGCTGACCAACATCAAACCAAGAGTGATCATCTCCACCCCCAAGAGAGCAAGGCCAATTATGCCCTCTTGGCTCCGGCTGCTGAAGGCAGGCAGCACAGTGGCAGCACTTTAGTGCACTGCACCACTCAGAGCCTGTGAGGTCAGGATGTGGGATGATGACCACCCCACCTAAACCCAAACTCATCCTAAAAGTACTGGATGGAGCTCCACCAGCATCACCACTATCATTCCAGAGAACACAGTTCTTCCACTGCTCCACAGCTCCTCAATGCTGGTGGGCTTTATACCCCTCTGCTAGCCCACGCCTGGCATTATTAAGCAGCATGGTGCCAATGGGAGAGTCCTATTTTATTGGTAGTGCAGCTTAAAGTAGCTGAATGCACTCTTTAGAAGAGGCGTCCACAAACTTCCTGAAGATGAGAGGAACTACAACTGTTGGATCAGAGGTGTTGGATTTTTACCAAAAAATAAATAAATAAAAAAAAATGATGCTGATTGGTGTAAAAAATAGTTCAGGCAGGGACGACGTTCACCTGGATTCGGCAAACAAGGCAAGTTCACTGCAAAGAATACCTGCAGGTGTCGCTGTACCGCAGCTTACATGAGGTGAGAGATTTGTTGACCATGTAATTTCCCCAATTGTAGGGTCATTCTAGTCAATATATAATAATTAAGATAAGAAGTGCAACAGCATGTTGTCCTGAGCTAGATTAGTACAGTTAAGCCAGTCATATAAACCACACACACGAGAAAGTCACCAAATTAACAAAGTTTACGTGCGCTCACATTCTCATTCTGGAAGGAGTGTAGTAGCTGCCTCCAGCATCATCATCTCTGGGGGTTCCCATATTGTTGCTCATGTTGCTCATATTGTTGGGGGAATTCTGCACAAAGCACAGAGAGATCTTCATCAGTATAGCTCACAAAGCAAACGTAACCAGTAACTGTAACTGTAACATCTGTATAATTTCAAGGCAGCTCTGCTCACCTTTGGAAGTCCGTCCAAGTCTCCAGAACCTAGAACAAGAAAAATAGCAAACGGTCACACGAGCCCAGGCCTGCGATGACCATCTTAATGACCTACAAAGGACGTGTTCACTCTCAGGCTGGATTCTCACGCATTAAAACAGACTGTGTGCCTAGAAGCGTTAAAACACAATTTGTAGACCCCTAATCAGTGACCCCTAATCAGTGACCCCTAATCAGTGACTCCAAAGAGTTACAGAAAAGACTTGCCTCCGTTCATATGCATTGGGTCCATTCCAGCCATGGCCCCTAGAGGGCCCTCTGAGCCCGGGCCTATTGGGAACTTCACAGAAGAGAGAAAGCAGAGAATCATTAGTAAAGGCCAAATGTTACACAGAGGCAGAGGAGATTTAGAAGAGGACCTGGCTCTGCTGGCAGACGTACTTATAGACCAGAACACGGCCCTTACCTGCTCACTCCCCCCTTAACCCACATGTGTTTGATCAGTTAAGACCTGGTTGGTGAAGTTTGCTTATTTGGTTTTGTGATGGAGCTTAATGAGCTTAATAATCCATGTCATTGTGTCTGTGTGCATTTGGAATAATAATAATCATCATCATCATCATAATAATAATAATCATCATCACTACTTAAAAAATATCTAATCTAATCTATAAAAGCACCAGGTACCCAAAGACACTGTATAAAGAATAAACGTTTGCAGGCTTTGTTTTATTATTACAACCAACACCACCACCACTACTATTGTTAACACAACAACCACAACCACCACTAAGTCCAATAACAACAACAATAATAAGAAGAATTTCTATTATTATTATTATTATTGTTATTAAGAAACTTGCAAACTTTATGCAGTGTATTTGGATAACTGGTGCTTTTATAGAGTAAAGTTGTTGTTATTATTATGATTAACAACAGTCTTGGATATTATTATAATTATTACTACATTATCCACTACTGTTACTACTGTTATTATAATAATAAATATTATAATAATTATCCACTACTGTTAATCATAACAAATTTCATCTATAAAAAGCACCAGGCAATTTGTAGGCTTTTTCTTCTTAATAATAATAATAATAATAATAATAAAGCCCCAGATACCCAAATACACTGTAGAAAAAAACCCAACAACTCAGATTTCCTAACCATAAGCGAAAAGCATATTCTATTATATAATATAATATTATATAATGTCAACAAATAAGAGTGTACCAACAGAAACCAGTCAACAGCATTGCAGCGAGTTCCCAGCTCTGTGCTCCTGACTGAATGAATCAGGTAATTAAAGCACTTGAACTCACATTAGTCCGGCCGCCTCCTCCTGAGTTCATCATGGTGTACAGGTTTTCACTGGAGTTGTTGGAGTCTGGAGGAACAACACAAAAGGGGTTAAATCAGGCCTGCAGTTCATGGCTGATTAGCGTCGATAAGCTACTAACAACGACACGGAATTGGGAGGGATCCAGACCTGCAGGGCTTGGGACAATTCCAGGAGTGCCAGGGGGTCCCCCTCCTTGTGGTCCCTATAGGGAACAACCTGAGGTTAGATCAGAGCTTCTTTACACAGACAAATAAAGTGAGGATTTTAATGCATTAAGAAAGCAGCGCTTGCGTGAGGGGTGGTCATATCAAAAGATTATGACCACCCCTCGTTTTAAATGAACTCATCATCAAGCCATCAGATCCACTTCTCATACAGGGGCAGTGTGTAGCTCTATAATCCAGACTGTATCCATCTATTTCTCTGCAGACTCTGAAATCAGCCTCCTTTCACCCGGTCTGTTCTTCAACGGTCAGGACCCCACAGGACTGACCACCACAGAGCAGGTGGGTAGTATTTGGATGGTGGGTCAGTCAGTCAGTCAGTCATTCTCAGCACTGCGGTGACGCTGACTGACATGCTGGTGGCGAGTGAGTTGGTAGTGCGTGTGTAGTGGAACAGACAATGCAGTGCTGCTGGAGTGTTTAATAGAGAGTGGACAGTGAGTGGACAGACAGACACAGTGTTTAAACACTCCAGCAGCACTGCTCCACAACACACACTGCTAACACACTCGCCACCAGCACGTCAGTCAGTCAGTGTCACTGCAGTGCTGAGAACGACTGACCCACCACCCAAATACTACAGCCTGCTCTGTGGTCCTGACTACTGAGCAACAAACAGGGGGAAAAGGAGGCTGATATCAGAGTCTGAAGAGAAACTGATGGATACAGTCTGGATTATAGAGCTACACACTGTCACTATATGGACAGTGGAGCTGACCTAATGGGTGGAGCTCATTTCACACCAGCAGTGATCATAATATTCACATATGACTGTATATACATATTTATATGGGCTTGTTTGGGCCGGTTGGACATATTTCTTTAAGCTGTGTCTCTCAGGATAGGTGAGGGGGTTGTACTTACCCCGTATGCGCCAGGAGAAGGCGAGGAATACGGCATCTGAGAATAAACAGTTGAGTTTTTATAGTCTAGTCTTACAGTACTGTACAAAAACTGTTATGGAAACACAACCATAATAAATACATTTTAAAACTGTATTAATATGGAAAAACAATATTATTTGAGCAGATATAAAAGCTGACTCACGTTGTTGGCGTTCGGATTAGGCCACGGTGGCCTGCCGTTTCCAGGACCCCTAAAAAAAAAAATAATAATAATAATAAAAAAAACTTGACTCTGAACAGTAACATTGTTCATGTAAAAGGTTTAAAGTCTTCAATACACACACACACACACACACACTATTTTTAATTTCAATATTATTGTTTTTTTGTGTTGTCATCTGTTGTTGTTGTGCATCATAAAACAAGCATAAATAAATAAATAAATGAATAAATGAATGAAAGCGGACTCACATGGCGACTCCTGGCATTCCGGGACCCATGGAGTTGTGTGGGGGTCTCATCCCACCTCCAAAATTCTGCAAATGCAATTAAACATTACATTAACATAAATATAAAGACATAAAAAAAAAAAATAATAAATACGTAAACAAATCCCACACAAATCACACTCCAGCTATGACAATGGACCCCCCATAAATTTCCACTGAACCTCAGCCAGTGACCAGTTACAGCCTCCAACACACCTGAGGCAGGCAGGTACTCAAAGACAGTCCAAAGTCAGGTCTGTCCAATAGAAAACGAGCTGAGGGACATTCCCCCTGGACTCCCCACATTACCTGCTCCAGGTGTGTTTGTAATGGACCAGGGTCCAAAACTGTTGTAGCTTATAATATGGGCACAGGTGGCATTACCTGGGGTCCAGGGCCCATCGGTCCCATCCCTCTTGGAACATTCATCCTCTGCATCGGCCCTTCAAAAGCACAGGGGAATAAAGATCAGTCAGAGTGAATACAAAAGAACGGCTGATGAAAGGAGCAGAGTGACGGCAGCTTCCTCCGTCTTATGTTCAGGGTCTTTGGACAGAGCTTTTGGGGTGTGAAGGTACTTCAGAAGCCACCCAGGTAAAGGTGCTCGGCTTGGAACAGGTAAAATAAAAGAGGAAGGCGTGCAGCGTCTGTAACTCTTTTTGGGTCTCTTTGTAAAGTGCAACTGCTGAAAGTGTAAAGCTTTAAAGCCGTGCTCACCCTGTAGTCTGGGGTCCATGTTGGGGAGCATGGGCTGCGCTGCAGGAACGCCCCCTGGAGGCTGCAGAAAAAAGGGAAACAATTGGATAGGTAGTGTGCAGGAATGTGGAAGCGGGTAGGATTTGCATTGGAAATGGCTTTAAGCGCCCCCTCAAAACAACATGCTTTTCTGGACAAGCTGAGAGAAGCTCCAGAAGCTTGATCTGAAGGTGGAGCAGCATGTGGGCTGTAGAGGCGGTGGAGTAATACTACAGGATTCTACACTAATATGACTCTATGGGTTCTGCAGCGTTACACAGCAGCAGTTCTGGAGAGAGGTTCTCCTCCTGCAGCTCCACCACCAAACCTCCATGTAGTGCAGTAGCAGCAGCAGCGCTCCGGCCTGGAGTGGGAATGACGGAGACGCTGTTCTCCACCTGTTAAGGTCAGTGGAGCTTCAGCCTGTTCCTGAAGCTGCTGATTGAAGGTTAAGTTGCTGCCCACCGTTGTGGTCAGTTCCAACTGCGAGGGTTAACATATGCCACTAGCGGCATTCACGCACTTGTTAGGGATATACTGATATGCGAATCGAGGGCACTGCAGAAATGGGGACCTACTGGATCAGAATTATAGAAATAATATTTATAATAAACTTATTTCTGTAATATTTAATGAAGAAAATGCAGATATTTAATTTTTAATAAATATCATCACATACTCATAAGACACTCCCACCCACAGCGCTATTGGACTGCTGAGGCTTTGCTGCTTATAATAATAAAAACTCACCTGGTTGCCCATTCTGATCGGGGGTCTTGGTCCTCCACCGAAACGAGGCGACATAAAGGGCTACAATAGACAGGCAGTTCTGTTAACATGGAGACTTGCATTTCTATTATTATTATTATTATTATTTCCTCCTTACTTTAGTCAAAACCACGTAAATACACCCTACGTCTTGTAAACGTAGAGCGCATTACTGTTACTGTGTGTTACTATAACAGTCCTGTCACCCAGCAAACCATTCAGGGCCCAGTTTCCTGAAAGCACTGTAGACCTGAGACCATCTAGAGGGGCCCATATCATGGGGAGTCAAAACTTCCCTGTTTTTTTCCTAAAGCAGGAGTCTGATGTGGCGTGATGTTCACGCTCCAGTCCGTGCAGGAAAATATGAGCACTCACCCAACCTTCAGCATTCTAGCCTAGAGCTGAGGTTATGTACATATCAGTGCCATCTTGTAGGGGTGGGCGATATGTTAAAAATATCATATCACGATATTTAAAAACCTTTTCACAATACACAATATTTATCGTGATGCACATGATTGCGGACGAAATGCATCAGTAGAAACACATTCTTAGAAACTTATTCAAATTCAAATACTCTCCCGTAGTTAGAGCAGTGATATTTACTCATAATTGGCTGCACTTTATCTAATTAAACGAGGCTAATTACACTGTTCGCAGTTGGTCAGTGTTCTTTAAGCACTGATGATATTCTTGATATGCTTAGATAAGCATATTGTACCACAATAACAAAATATATCATGATATGCTAAAATATCGTCTTATCGCCCAGCCCTACTTTCTTAAATAGGCATTGCATTTCTGAAATTGTAACAGCAATGGAGGCGGAGGGGGGACCTCCTCCCCCATGTAACTCTGGGTCTTTATTAGGTCAGATACCATAAAATTAAACATCATTTTTAGCAATTAGGCAAAACTGACTGGGCTTCAGACTGTAAATGCCACCAAGTAATTAGCTGGATCAATGAGGCTTCCAGAAGAACAGTATCTTTTATTTATAGTAAGTATAGTATAAATATGTAGAATGGGCAGAACCATGTATCAGAGGGGTAAGCTGGGGAAAACGGCATGGACTAATGCCTTTGGGTAGTCCCATAACCCCACAGAGCTCATCTGACTCCCAGGCATGTAATGGGTTCAAGACCAACCCCCTACTGTACGCCCTGTCCACATGGGACGTTGGGCACTTTTATAAATGCATATAAATGTGGGACTGCCCAGAAGTCTATCCCTTTTGGGAGGAGGTGGTTGAATTTCTCTCTCTCTCCACTGATTAAGTCACACGTCCCCATGGACCCTGAGCTTCATTTGCTTAATGATGACTCAAGATGCTACATTAAAGGAGGATCCCAGGAAGTGTGTGTGTGGCTGGCTGACTGGATTAACTGCAGTAAAGAGGGTCATCGACCAACACTGGTCACCCCTCATCACCCATCCGTACATCAGTGGCTCCGTATCCTATTGGACCTACTTTATCTGGAATTATCGTCCGCAAGAATCAGCGAACGCAGCCACTAGACGTCTTCAGATGGGGTACACAGTGGGGTACGCAAATATCAGTCATCGCTCACTCTGCCTATAGCCCGTACAAACTACTGACAGTGCTTTCAGAAAAGTAGTCCCCAGATCAGGGGTGGTGTGGAGGGATACAGAGAGAGAGAGAGAGGAGAAAAATAAGTGCAAAGGGAGTGAGCAGAGGCAGGCGTGTGCTGGGGAGGAGTGTGCGGAGTGTGCTGGGGAGGAGTGCTACCTGGCCGTGAGGTCCCATCATGCTGTTAGGAGGCTGAGCATGAGGAGAGGACTGCGAGCCGGGTGGGCCCTGAGGGGAGAGAGAGAGAGAGAGAGCGAGAGAGATACAGAGCGCAAGAGAGAGACAGGAGATAGAGAGACGCAGAGAGAGCGAGAGAGATACAGAGACACACAGAGAGAGAGCAAGACCCAGAGAGGGAGACAGAGAGGGATAGGGGCAGAGACACAGAGCGAGAGACCCAGAGAGAGAGAGAGACAGACAGACAGACAGACAGACAGACAGACAGACAGAGAGAGAGAGAGAGAGAGAGAGAGAGAGAGAGAGAGAGAGAAATGAGAGAGAGAGAGAAATGAGAGAGGAGGAGGAGTGGGAGGAAGAGGAGGCGTTAGGCATTATATTTAAAGAGCAAAATAAACACAAATAAAATGCAGAAAAACACAGAACTGCAGGAGCACACACACACACACACACACACACACACACACACACACACACACACACACACACACACACCAGGTGCAGCACGGCTGAGTGAAGAAGTGGGGAAACAGGGGGACACTCAAACAGAGACCAAAGCAAAGCTTCGGTGGACGGCTCGAAACACGGGACCTCACTGGCGTCGCTGCACATGTGGTGAAACACAGCACCAGTACAGACACACGGATTTACAGGGGAACCAGTCAGTGCTCCTCTCCGAACCATCAAGCATGGAAGCAGTGTGGAAATTAGGTCTAACCTGGAAGAATCCAGGGGGCATGGGACCACCTGGCATCCCCTCACCGGGGGGCATGTTCCCAAGCACTGGACTGGGGGCTGCTGCTGCGCTCTGGGGAGAGGGAACACAGACACACAGACATTATTAACAGGGTAGAGGAATCTGTACAATTTGAAATAACAGGCCATCAGTGTGTGATATGCCTCTCTGATGGGTGCAGCCTATCAGAGTAAACTGTGCATAGAGGGGTGGGGCTTATGTTACGGGCATACACACACTTGAATGACTGGGTCTTTTCACCCTAAAGAGTTCATAAAGGGGTTGTGATGTTAGGGGGGTGTTTGGGGCCACTCAGTCTGTCTGTCAGTCTGCCAAACGTCTACAGATGAAGGGCAGCATGAAGGAAGAGGAAATGAAATGGAAAAACAAAAGAACATGAAGGAGAAGAAAATAAGAATAAAGACAAACAGGCAAAGAGAAAGAAGAAGCCGTGGAGAAGATGAAGAATCATGAGAAGCTAAAGAAGATAAAGAAGCGATGATGACGATGATGATGGAGGCGAACAGGAGTAGAAATGAAGATAACGGACTAAAAAAAGAGGAAGACAAAGATGAAGAGGCTGTAAAAAAGACAAAGTCAGGCAGTTGGAAGAGAGGCGGTGGCTGGTTGCCCGTGTGTCGGAGGGGAAGTGGCAGTCCTCACCCTCCCAGGGTTATATGTGATGGGCTAAAGTACGAACAAGTAGGCTGAGTAATTGGCTAAAACTGGGAAGAAAAATAGGGCTTTAAATAAACAAACAAACAAAATAATAATAATAATAATAATAATTATTATTATTATTATTTTGTTTGTTTGTTTATTTAAAGCCCAGGAGAAAGAAAAAAATGTAGGGTGGTTTCTCGGGTTTTACTGTGCAATGTGTTTAAGAGAAATTGACATTTCGTTGTATTTCATAACCCATGGACAACATTTCCCCTCAATTCCAAATAAAAATATTTACTATTTAGAGCATTTCTTTATTTGCAGAAATGACATCTGCTCAAAAATGCTAATAAATGATGATAATAATGTAAAAAAGTTATTATTGAAATTCAAACATCACAGTGCTAATATCTGAACTCTGAGAGCATTCAGAAATCACCATGCTGAAATAACCTCGACGGCCAATCACAGCTCTCATGTCTCGGCCGGCTCTCCACTAGTCTTTCACATCACTGTTGGGACTTTATGCGGTTTGCAGTCTGCAGATTCAGCTAACTCAGCTCTGTTTGATGAAGTTACTGTATATAATATCCATCTGTCCCACACAAACAAACATGAATAAGCAAAATAAAATTGAGACAATATATAAAGAAAATAAATGTTTTTAAATTATATATATATATATATATATATATATATATATATATATATATATATATATATATATATATATATATATATATATATATATATAAATAATCACACACACACACACACACACACACGTTATGCATGAATGTATGCATGTATGTATAAAAAAAATATATAAATAATAATAAAAAATAACCCAACACCACTCCAGCGGTCCTCTGAGGGAAACACCGAGCCGTCGTCTGCTCTGGCTGAAACTGCTTGTTTTCTACATTAGCATCACATTAGAATCCCCTACAGTACAAAACAGCCATTTCTCATCTCCTTAAATAAGGTTCTGCTGTAAACACCATTATTCAGACACCGCATTAAACTCCGTCCCTGTGATTTCAGAGCCCAGCAGGACGCCAATCTCTCACAGGGAAAAGGGAAGGAGGAAACCCGGCGGAGCTGCTGGGCTTCATAGTGCTCCTGGCCGTCAGAGCGCTCTGCCTGGATCAGTTCTCGTGGTCGTGTTGTGATCAGCGCAGACTGGAAGTAACATGATCCTAAATCAGCCCTGCCACTCAGACGCTGCTGTAGGAGCACAGCTGACGCCCTGGAACTCAAATCCAGCTTCGGAGAGCCACAGCCGTGCACTGCTGAACGCTTCCCCGCTCACACACACCTGATTCTGCTCCTTCCGGCAGTGTAACGTGTGTAAAGGTGCCACCTGCTACCCTGACGGCCGTGATCTCAGGACTGCTGGAGGAGGCTTCTTTACTCAAATTGTGCTTCTGCTGTTGGGCTGAACTTGCTGAGACGTCCTGACCTGGTCATGCTGGTCAGCTGTTCCACTTGTAGATGATTTAGTGGACAGTGGAACAGCAGCTGATCTCTAACTGTTCTGAGATCTGTTTAAACCCCTTCCATCTACAGACTCCTCTACAACATCTCCACCCTTCTTTCTGAAGGCCTCTGAGAGCTCTCTGGATCTGGCCATGATGGTGATCTTCACCATGACTTTACACTGGTCATCACTGGAACAACAACACCAGGGGTAAACCAAATTAGCATGGCTACTCAGGTACTGTCTGCGGCCAATTAGCATTGAACCACCACCTACAAAGCACACACACACTGTTTTCCATAAACATGGAGCTTCAGACACCAAACATATCATACTAGCTGACCAACTAGATTTGCAGTAGGGTTCAAAACATGTAAATCGTCACGGTTACTAAAACAGACAAAAAAAAGAAAAGAAAAAAAAAAGAAAAACAGCAGCGGTCATTTAGGAGCATTTCTACTGCTCCATTAATCATTAAATTATAATACAATATAAACGAACAACTGCCAGATTCACATTATGGACAAAAACAGCCAACTAAATTGAGATTTTTTTCATTCAGTTTTTGCATGACAGTCAACCTCTTGATCATCCGGTTATAATAAATAAATTGCACCAAGTGTGTTAATGCCATCCACAGCATGGACCATCAATCTGAGCTGATCCTGGGTCAGCAGTGGATGCCTACAGCACCAGGTCACATCTCAGCACGAGGTGTGTGTGTGTGTGTGTGTGTGTGTGTGTGTGTGTGTGTGGCCTGTGAAGGAGCAGTGTGAAATATCTCAGGCGGAGAGGGTGGGGCCGGGACGCTCAGTCCAGTAGAACCACAATCCAGTAGGCAAACTCATGCTTACATTACCATGGATAAACAGAAAGCACTGAAGAGCTACTTTACCTGGACAGCCTAAAAAAATAAGCCAAGATACTGGAAGGAAAATGTTCGTTTAAATATAAATAAAAATAATAATAATAAATAATACATGCAAATATTTAAAAATATAATTTACAACTAAATAATGATCATAAATAAAATAATAATCATAAATAAAAATAATTACAAATAAATAATACTACTAATAAATAATAATTTAAACCAAATAATAAATAAATAAATAATATTAATTCGAAATAAATAAATATTAATACTTTAAAATAATACTACTACTACTACTAATAATAATAATAATAATAATAATAATAATAAGTGCGGTACAACGGGTAACACTATTACCAGTCAGTGAGCTTTCACACCATGTAGAAGACCAGGGTTCAATTCCCGGTCTGGTTGACTATGCTGGGCTAGTCCTTGGGCAAGACTCAGAACACTACTCTGGCCACCTCTGTAATACGAGTAACCCTGTAAGTCGCTCTGGATAAGAGCTTCAGCTAATATGCTTATATAGCCGTGCACCAGATACACACCGACCAGAAATGTGATAAATTTTATAATCCATGTCTATGCAACCATTTCTCAACCCCTCTTAAACCCTAAGAATTACACAGCCTTTTTTTTTTTTTTTTAAGCTACAGCATCTGTAGGAGACATATGTAAATGACCCCTGTTCTGATTGGCTTGCGTTATAACTTACATTATTCACACATTTCGTTTTTCACGATTTGAGCCCTGATTCCCATCTTCACGTTCGACTTCGGGTGAATTGTAAACTGCTCCACACCGTCTGAAGCACCCAGAAGACGCCACACCATGAGTAACTGTCAGGGCCAGAGCCTGGTTACATAACACCCCTCGGGCTTTTCTCTTAAGTATAAACCCTAAGGGATTTTCCCCCCGACCCACGGGAATTATTTAAGCACGGTGCATAAAATTCCTCAGAGGTTTCACTGAACTGAGGGAATATGGTGAGGGATTTACAACAGCGAGGTTGTGCTACGCTAAAGATCCACTGTAATAATGACAACTCCCAGTGGCAGGAGCTGCAAATCTGCAGGTGAAGCATGGCTATGCGGTGCGGATCTTAAAACACGCGTCCCGATAAAGGACTGTGCTCAATCTTTCCAAAGCTTAAGGTGGAGGTTTGCTTTCTTTGGAGGTGTCCGTTTATTTAAAAAAAAAATTTAATTAATATAAAAAAGGGTAGGGCTCCCCCTACAGTTTGGGAGAGTAATTCACTTTTACCCCACTGCTGTAAATACAAGTCATGCTTATGGACAGATGTACACATGCATTTCTGGACAAGCTGAGAGAAGCTCCAGAAGCTTGATCTGAAGGTGGAGCAGCATGTGGGCTGAGGTGGTAGAGTAATACTACAGGATTTTACACTAATATGACTCTATGGGTTCTGCAGCGTTACACAGCAGCAGTTCTGGAGAGAGGTTCTCCTCCTGCAGCTCCACCACCAAAGCTCCATAGTGCAGTAGCAGCAGCAGCGTTCCGGCCCGGAGTGGGAATGACGGAGACGCCGTTCTTCCCCGTTACAGTCAGACGAACGGTATTGGGCGATTTTCGGCCAAATAAATGCAATCTGCAGATATGTCTTTAATTTTACTGACCCAGTTGGACACACCTCCTACTTAAGAGATCTAGGACTCCACTTGGAAGGCCCAATCGTCATGATGCTCATTGCTATTGTCCATTTTCACGTCTTCCACCTGTGTGGTTTAAACAGCAGCGCTGCTTGTGAATATCTCTATGCTGATGGGAGCGGTGGTCTCGAAACGAGGGGTGTTCAGGTCAGTTTCTGGAGTATTGTTACGTATCTCTGCAGCGGAAAACAACACAGCAGGAGCCCCACTGACTGAAAACAGCCCAGACAGACATTCGTCAACAGTGAGACGTTCGTTGCTATCTCGGCAGTGAATTGTCAACACAGGCGCGTGCAGCCTGACACTCGTACACCCCCCCCCATGCTTTACACCACTGAAATATCAACCCGCCAAGGTCAGTCTGACCGCACCTGGCTCTTAAAGGGATGGTGAGAGACTAGCTGATTGGTTTATTACTGCACGTTACGCCCAAAACAAACACACCCCTGATTCATTAAGAGACTCAGTACATGACTTTTGGGCGTTTCGAACCGCACAGGGCGAACTTTTCCCATCATTACCATAGCAAAGACACACAGACACGCCCCCTAAATCAAGCTGTACGATGCACCATGGACGGCTCGCATACAGAGCGCCCTGAGAATCCATCACTCAGCCCAGTACGGTGAGCATCGGCACACAGTAGAGCTAGCAAACACTGTAGACCACGGTTTACAGCACTCTCTAATTTTGAGGTAAAATGGCTACATGATGCTGTAAGAGATCTTAAGATGCTTTATGTATCTGGACAAGGAACATTACCTCAGAAATCAGACACTGTCCATCATCTGTTATAAAAAAAATAAATCAAATTCTAAATTCAGGGAGAGATCCCTAGCAGAAGAACCCAGGCCCAGCTAATATCAGGTGGTTCTTCACATAGAACATAGATCCAGAGATCTTCGCGATCACACCGGCGCAATTTAGACTGACAACTGCACAGCAATTCTTCCCTCCCTCGCCTGCTCTTCACTGCATACTGTTATTATCCTTATCCCACCATTTATCTGCTCTGCTGTTACACGCTGTGGGTAATGTCCTCATCACAGATTCACCTGCTGCTCCACAGAACAGCCCGTCGTATCAAGCACTGCGCGCTGAGCCGTCCTACTAGCTGGAGGATTGCTTTCCTAAGGCCTGCCTCACCAATCACCAGCGTCCACATGCTGGACATTGGGCCGGTCTCAAAAAGCCGGCTAACTTTCAGCTTAGACGGATCTGACTATGGACCTTTCCATGGATCTTCTGCCTCATGATGGTTGGTGACCACTATTTTTTTTAAGATGTTGGCCTGATCAAGGTCATCTTTCTAGCGGAAGTGGACCCCTTTCCTTAGTAGCCTATTAGGTAGGCCATCATGATCTTTACGGACCTTCCTCCATGGTTCTCCATGGTTAAGAGCTTCAGGTGACTTGCCCTCCCAGTAATGGTAGTATGGTGTGACTGGGAGTCCTAGCTAGCTAGAGAATTGGAAATGACTAAAACTGGGGAAAATAAGAACCCAAATGAACAGAAAAAGGCACATATGGCTCTTTTCAACCAAATGGATACCCATAGAACAGGCCCATTTGCGCACCCCCCACCAAAATACAACGCCCCCTTCGACAGACGCGCAGCCAACCACACCTCTTTTTCGAACTGCCGTTGAAGTGACATCACCAGGCAACCAACGCGCATGGAGGGAAGCGCTGTATACCCGGCTCTGGCGCACCGGCTAGCGACGTGATCAGGATTTGAACCAGCGACTCTCTGATCACAATGACAGCGCCTTAGCTAGACCACCCGGGGCCAAACCAAGGGATCCGAACCAAGGCTGCATCATCAACAGGGGGGGGGGGTTGGGTACGCACCCAACAATTCAAAATTAGGACCTAGAACATATTATATGAATACAGACAAAACCACAAATCAATAACCTGCACCAAACAATATAGAGGATCCACTGCCCGGTACTAGACTCTAAGCAAAAAGGGTTCTAGATTTCACTGTAAGAGTTACTGGACTCCTAACAATAGCAGACCCCTACAAAGGTCCTCAAAGAACCCTCTACCAGAGGATTTCCATCATAAGCAAGCACAGAAAGGAGCATTTAGATATCCCAACGGTTCTTTCCAAACAGAACCGCTGCCTTTACTACTAAAGAACCCTTGAAGAACCCTTTGTGCTTCGAGAGCTTAGTGTAAAATGCTGCCCTCAGTCTTCTCCACGAATCTACATCTCCTCTCTAAAGCCTCTGCATCTCCCCTCCTCCCCCTCAACCTGCTTACCCACCAGCTTCCTGACAGCCATCAATCACGCTGTAACCCCGCCCACCGCACCCCTGAGGGAGAGAGGGAGGGAGGGAGGAAGGGGGGCCCCTGGGGCTCAGCATGAAGACAACATGGCTTCTGTTTAAAGCACTGCAGCCACAGCCTGCTCCTCCTCCTCCTCCTCCCCCACCCGCTCCCTCCTTCACCTCCCCCAGAGAGCTGGAGCCCAAAGCTCAGAGCCACTGCCCCCACCACAGCGTGAACAAAGGCACGACCGAGCCAACACCAGGCCTTTTCTCACCACGCAGACCCAAATCAAACCCCTACACGCTTCCACAGAGGGAAACAACCCCCCCAGATAGCAAAAGCAAACAGTGAGGCCTAACGTGGCCAGGTCAGGAATTCCTGCGCCACAATTAAACCCCTAAATGTAGTCGATCAGCCAAGACAAGCTTGCTGTCTGAAGTTGGGCTTCTTTAGCGAGGACATGGTGCTACAAGGCTAATGCAGCTAACAAGGAATGTAAGCTTATACCCCACCAATTAGCATGGAGGCTAACGGCAGGTTTAAATCAATACAGGCTGTGTTCAGTAATTGCTTACGTGGTTTCTGACACTGCTATCTATAAACACGGAGCAGTCTATGGACAGAATCAGGGCTGGAGGTGGAATATATATATATATATATATATATTTGGGCTGTACTCTATATCCTATATGGACAAAAGCATTGGTCAAGCATACCTGACCATCCACGGCTTCATCTAAATTTAAGGGCATTCAATTTTTAAAAAAGAGATTCTCCTGCTTTTGTCCAGAGAAGGAGACTTTCTACTATATTTTGGAGGAGAATTACTGTGAGGATTTGATTGCATTCAGCAACAAGAGTGTCACCTCACCACCTCACCTCATCCCAAAAGTATTGAATGGACCACCACCACCACCACCACAATAATCACTCCAGAGAACACGGCAGTTCCTTCACAGCTCAATGCTGGGGGGCTTTATACCCCTCCAGCCCACACCTGGCATTAGTAGGCATGATGTTACGTCCCTACAGGGCCAAGACAAGTTGCACATCTGTGCCAGAATAGGCTGCAACCTAAAGCGACTGAAAGGCGTCCACAAACATTTGGCCATATAGTGCATCAACATTAGCCTGGGGGCTAGCAAGGGCTAGAGGGGGTATAAAGCTCCCAGCACTGGGCTGGAGTGATGACGGAGCTCCATCCGATACCTTTAGGATGAGTCTACAGTGGCAGGGCTAGCCATCATACATCAGAACTAGGGATGCAACGATCCGGCTTTTTCAGTTCTGATACCGATACATGAACTTTGCATATCGGTCGATACCTGATACCGATCCGATATTAAGGCATCAGGATTGACTTCAACATTACTTTCTATAATATAACAAATTAACACGGATATAAATGCACTAAACTGCCATTTGTCATTAATTTATTTGTACATTTAGTGCAGTCTCGACAACAAATTCAAAAGCGAAAGGATCGGTTCCATGGATCGGCCTAATTATCCGATACCTGATCCAGCTAATTTTGTTAATATCGGGAACGATATGCAATCCCAATATCGGATCAGTACATCCCTAACCAGAACCGGACCTCACTGATGCTCCCAGAGCTGAACACAATCAATGTTCCACACAGCAATGTTCCAAGACATCCAAGAAGGGTCTATTAACCCCCTTAAAATGAGGAAAACCAACAAAACAACAGGTGTGGAAGTGTCTACATACTTTCGGTGGAGTTCTCCATATAGAGTAGAACTTCACTGAATGCCTGTGAGCCATTTAGCATCCCATGAGCATCCATAGAAGATACCATCAGCGCCACACACACACACACTTACACACTTTCAAACTGAGCTGAGCTTGCATTTGTAACATTGCAATATTTAAAATAAATAAATAAATAAATAATAATAAAAATAATAATATTAAAAAGTGCTTTCTGATCAGACCAATCAAACAAGCCAACCGAAATCTCAGACATCACCTCGAAGCAAACCCGCCTCACACAACCTCCCTCCACTCACTCGAATCCCAATCAATCACATTTGCATAAACAGTTTAAGTTCATTCACCCACTTGATTGACCTCCTCGCACACCTCATACAAGCCCCTTCATTCAGCCCAGCGGTCAGAAGGAACGACACGCTTCAGGGACGAAGCTCCCCACCCCTTCAGTCTACTCAGGACTGTTCTCTTAATAATAAGGGCTGGGCGATACGCTAAAAATACTACATCATGATATTCATCACGATACATTTTACTCTTCAGATCCTCTCCTGTACTGAATACAGTGATTTCTACTCTACATCTGCTGCTCTTCATCTGATGAACCCTTCAGTCTAATCACACTGTTAGTAATGAAACCTGCAGCTGATCAGTGTTTATTAACACTAACTAAGTCTCCTCCATATGATTAGAAAAGAATATTGTTATCACCATAACTAAATTTAATCACGATATGATAAAATATCGTCATATTGCCCGGCTCTAAGTAGAAGTGATGAACCTTATAATAATAATAATAATAATAATAAAGTTTAAAGAACCTTCACTTAATGTAAAGGAAGGTCCTTCACTTTCACACATCCCCGTTACAATAAATAAATAAATAAATAAATAATAATTGCACTCTATGGAAGTAAAGGTGGTTCCTCCGTGAGCCACTTGTAGCACCTTCACTTTCACTGGACTTGAATGAGGGTAGGCCCAAGTTAGATCATGAAGCTAGATTACGGTAACACACTGCTTGGCTGTTTGGGTGGGGTGTTCGTGCTCTAGTCCTCGTTCCTGCTTATCAGTAGCAGCAAGTCCTGACCGAGGCATTAATACCGAAAGTGGCAGCATTTTCTACTGCCTCAACACAAAACCGCTCAATTACATGAGTTGGCTTTTATGGGCAGTGAGTCAACAAGCCCAAGCAGTGGCTTTATGAGATGAGCGGTCATTAAACAATCACAGTCTGCCGGGTCAGTGTATGAATATATGAAAATCTGGCCTTTTTTTTTTACAGTATAATATATAATATACTATAAGGCAGAGTGGAGTCTATTTAATAAGCACAGTTAATAAGATTGTTCACAAAAAGCACACACACACACACACATTATATATACATACATACAAACACATATATAAAACCATTATACATATATGATTTATATATATTTATTTATATCTCTTTTATAAGGAATGAAACTCTATATGAAGCTATTTCTGAGGGCAGTAAGTGCTTATCTGCTCAAAAACAGCAACATGAGATTAATACACAAATAAATAAATAAATATACATACACAACCAACCAACCCACTGTGATTGCTGTGTTAAATTCCCAGTGCTCTCCTGGAAGAAGGCCAGCATTTCCAGTTGCCATCCAGCACCTAGTTTATCTTATAAGTGCGTCATTAAAAGTAAATCAGGTGAGCTGCTGGTGGAATTGAACATTTACATTACATTTAAGGCATTCAGCAGACGCTCTTCCTTCTCCAGAGCGACTTACAGAAGAGCTTCACCGTTTACTGAAGAAGAACCTCAGCTAGTTTAACTAGACTAAAAATGAAAGATCCTCCAATCTTAGACTCTACTAAACACCATAACACCAGAATACTCTTTTATACACATTTATACAGAGATCAGCCCCCGAACCCCTGCTCTTCTAACCGTGTTCTTCAACATTGGCCAGTAGAGTTACTGACAAACAGCACATTCTGACCCCTGACTTTATGTTTATCTGGCTTTATTCTAATGTTAGAGTTTTACAGCACTGGCTATTGCGCAAGAAGCAGTTTTGAGAGTTCAGAAATCAAGGTGACGGCAAAACCTTTAAATCAGGCTTTAATTAGTTTTTTAATTTAATTAACAACTTAAATATTTATTTATATTTAATAAATAAATATTTATTTATACTGTGTTTTGTCTTCTCTTTATACTCACCCCACATTTGAGCAACACTTATTTTTAAGAGTGTAGAGTAATTGACTATATGGTGAAAACATCCATTGTACATATTGCCTAAAATAATAATAATAATAATAATAATAATAACAATAATCATAATATGTTTAATTCAGAGGATTAATTTAACAGATTTCTACAGCATGTTACCTGGCATTAATGCACTCAAACTATGGATTCATTACATAATTGCAACAATAATTAAAGAAAGGTTCAGAACTTCATCTCTGAACATCACATTTGGACCCATATTGATGCTGTAATTTACAATACGCTGATTTACGATTCACAGCAGTAAAAAATCCAAACCCAAACGCAAAAACCTAGTCTAACAGTTTCCCAACCTCATATTAGGCGACATACAGCTTGTGTAAAAGGAACAGGATTGAACCCAAAACAACAGAGTCATGGTTTTTCTAAGGTGGCGATGAAACTTGCTAAGCAGCGTTTGCACGGAATGAAGGCAACAATACATCCAACCCCTGAAACTGACTATTAATAAATAAATAAATAAATAAATAAATCAATCAATTAATTAATTAATTAAAATAATCACTGTTCATGTAAAAGCTGGTGAAAACACCTCCAATCACTCAGAATACTCACGTAGTCATGGAAGGCCTTGGCCTCACTCGAGTGTTCACAGGAGTCCCTCCTCTCTGGGGCCGCACAGTACAGATCCCAGAACACGCTAAGGCAGAAAGAGACCAGCGGGTCAACCGTGTACACTTACAACAGTAAACAGCACGCTGCACAGCCCAAACTTCTCAATATTAACCTCTGTGAATAAGAGGAGATCACAGATGTCTGCAATCTGCAAGCCAGCTGTGAACCAGGGCTGTATGAATATAGCATGTGTGTGTGTGTGTGTGTGTGTGTGTGTGTCGGCTATCGCTTCTTTAAAATTTAATGAAAAGTGAAATATTTACATTTTTACGGTACTGATTTTAAATATACCCTGAAATCAGATCAGTATCAGCAGCTAATTGCATTTTTAAAAACTTGACTTGGACTTGACCAATATATCAAAGTAATTGATGACTACATATTTATTGAACATTAGAAGAGCAGAATGCTGGATTACTGAGATACAGAACAGCATGTTGTGCATTTTACAGCATCCAGAACCCTCTGCTACTGTTCTAGTTCTCTAGTGTGGATCCAAATGGGTTTAGGCCCAATTTCTACATTTTAGAAATACTTACCCTTCACAGTCAGCTGATATGTATATGGAAAAATCTTAAAAAATATCATCACTGGTCCACAATTCCCATTTCTCTAGTTATTCCTGCTGTATCGAATTCAAGACCACCCTGATTTCAAACCAACCCCTGACTTTCCTTCATGTTCTCTGGGAGCTTGAATGCTGTGGTTCATCCAACAGCAGCACAGTAGCAGTGTACTCCACAATGCACTTCATATGGTGCATCCTTAGACCCCCCGGCCCCCGAATCAACAAGTTAAATACTTTTAAACACTCCAACGCACACACTGCCCACTTACCACCACCACGAATGCAGGAACCCTGGAGGATCTCCCAGAGTGATGTTCTTTTCCCATCGAATCTGCAACCAGAGTGGTAAGAGAAGCTTTAGCACTCTACCAGTGCCTGCCAGGAGGCTCAGGGGCCTACCATACACACACACACACACCACTGTTCACTGCAGGACGGACTGTCCTGAGTGCAAGTATGCAAGTATGCAAGTCTCACCTCCGAAAGAAAGGTCTGAGCTGACTTCTGTGCACCGATGTGAAGCAAATACTCGTAAACATAAAGAGCCAGCCTGCAGAGGAGGAAAAGCAGCAGATTAGAAACAGTGGGAGCACAACTAGTCACATCCAGAGCTGGCTTGCATTGGGGGGTGGGCTGCATTGGAGGATAATTATCATCAGGCATTGTGGTGGTCTACCCCTCCCATGCAAAACATGAGGGAGGAGGAGGGGGGGGCAAAACAAAAGAAATAAATTAATAAATAAATTTATTTAAAAAAAGAAGAAAACAGGGGTTACTATTGGGATGAAAGGAGATGATGCACTGTTCTAGCACATGCACGCGCTTAGTAAAAGTAGAAAAGCACTAAAACAAGCACAAAAGAGGAGAACCCACAGAACCCACTCCCTCCCAATGCTGCTGTGTTTCAAATGCAACACACACACATATACACACACACACACACACACACACACACACTAGCATGCATTCATCTAGATACCCATTTAGGACACAAATGCATCAGATGCATCAACACAGGCCACAGGAAACTGGTCTGGAGCAGGGAAAGCAGGGGGAAGCACAGCAAAAGGTGGGCAAAACGCTCGCGCTGCGGGTTAAGCAGAGATATGGGCGTGCAAACAACAAAAAGAGAGCCAAGAAGAAGAAGAATGGCGAAGGGCCACTTTCGATTCAACGCTGTGCTGATGGCTTCCAGCAGCCAGCCTGGCTTCATATGCAGCCGAGCCTACACCGCTCTAACAATGGGCTCCGTCGAAGGCACCAAAAAACACTCACTCACACACACACACTCACGCACACGCACGTACATACATGCATGCACACACACACACACACACACACATAGCTACAGCACAAGCACGACGGTTCGATACACATAAAGCCTTACTTTTCCCGAGCCTGGCCGTCCGATGGCACCACGGAGCTCTTGCCTTTAGGAAACATGCTGCTGTGGCTTTATTGCACGGGGAGAATGGCCCGTTTCCCTTTCCCCCTGTTTTCAACAATTCATCTGTCAGGGATCCCGACCTGCGCGCGCAACTCAACTCCCCTCACAGCGCGCGCGCAACTCAACATGACTGCTGGGAGCCGGGGCGGGCTCGCGCCGAGCGACCGCCGGGGCGACCAATGGGAGAGCCGGGACGCGCGCCCACGTCACGCCGCCTTTCTGCGCTCGCCTGGCTTAAAGCGGTCAGCACGGATCAGCAGCGGGGCCGGTTCTGCAGCTCTGTGAGGGTCTAGCGTGGTGAGGGCTGAAGCACAAAGACTGACCGAGGCTAGGGGCTGGGTTCTAGATATGGCATTAGATCTTACAGAGGGGTTCGGCTGCAGCCCAGATCTCGCGCTTTAATAGTCATCTGATTGATTGATAATAGTGGCATTGTGTAAAAACAACAACAACAACAACAAAAAAGCAAAGCAAAATGTGCAATAAATATGAAAAGGAATGTAAGAAAATAGAAATTTGTAAAATAATAATAATAATAATAAGAGTATATGGTATATTATGTATATACACATGAACAAATGTGTAAGAAATATACATACAGTATGATCATTATAATGATACATGCCACTAGAATAAAAGCTGTGACTTCTGAATGCTCTTAAAGTTCAAATATTAGTGCTGTGTTGTTCACATTTGAATAATAACGTCTTATTATCAGCATGATTTATATATTATAATAATATAGAAATAATTTACATTATTTGAGCAGTTGTTTTTGAGCAGATGTCATTTCTGCAAATGAATAATTCTCTAATTTACATTATATATATATATATATATAGAGAGAGAGAGAGAGAGAGCCCGATTGATTGATTCAGCTTTGGCATTGCTTAGTACGAGTACAAGGCAATATGCAATACAATATATATATAAATGAAGATAAAGATATATGACAATATGACACTGCATATAGACAGAGGGATAGATAGACTATACGTATAGACAGATAGATATGTGTGTACAGATTTAGAGCAGAATATTATTTTACAATTAATTGTAATTATACAGGAATAAAACAGTGTGGAATGTATTTTCAGCGTGGTGTGTGTTCAGTGAGTAACTGATTCAGTGTGTTCAGTGTGGTGTGTGTTCAGTGTGGAGTGTGTTCAGTGTGGAGTGTGTTCAGTTTGGTGTGTGTACAGTGTGGTGTGTGTTCAGTGTGGAGTGTGTTCAGTTTGGTGTGTGTTCAGTGTGGAGTGTGTTCAGTGTGGTGTGTGTTCAGTGTGGTGTGTGTTCAGTGAGTAACTGATTCAGTGTGTTCAGTGTGGTGTGTGTTCAGTGAGTAACTGATTCAGTGTGTTCAGTGTGGTGTGTGTTCAGTGAGTAACTGATTCAGTGTGTTCAGTGAGTAACTGATTCAGTGTGTTCAGTGTGGTGTGTGTTCAGTGTGGTGTGTTCAGTGTGGTGTGTGTTCAGTGTGGTGTGAACAGTGTGGAGTGTGTTCAGTGTGGAGTGTGTTCAGTGTGGTGTGTACAGTGTGGTGTGTGTTCAGTGTGGAGTGTGTTCAGTGTGGTGTGTACAGTGTGGTGTGTGTTCAGTGTGGAGTGTGTTCAGTGTGGTGTGTACAGTGTGGTGTGTGTTCAGTGTGGAGTGTGTTCAGTGTGGTGTGTGTACAGTGTGGAGTGTGTTCAGTGTGGTGTGTGTTCAGTGAGTAACTGATTCAGTGTGTTCAGTGTGGTGTGTGTTCAGTGTGGTGTGTTCAGTGTGGAGTGTGTACAGTGTGGAGTGTGTTCAGTGTGGTGTGTGTTCAGTGAGTAACTGATTCAGTGTGTTCAGTGTGGTGTGTGTTCAGTGTGGTGTGTTCAGTGTGGTGTGTGTTCAGTGTGGTGTGTGTTCAGTGTGGAGTGTGTTCAGTGTGGTGTGTACAGTGTGGTGTGTGTTCAGTGTGGTGTGTACAGTGTGGTGTGTGTTCAGTGTGTTCAGTGTGGAGTGTGTTCAGTGTGGTGTGTACAGTGTGGTGTGTGTTCAGTGTGGTGTGTACAGTGTGGAGTGTGTTCAGTGTGGTGTGTGTTCAGTGAGTAACTGATTCAGTGTGTTCAGTGTGGTGTGTGTTCAGTGTGGTGTGTTCAGTGTGGTGTGTGTTCAGTGTGGTGTGTGTTCAGTGTGGAGTGTGTTCAGTGTGGTGTGTACAGTGTGGTGTGTGTTCAGTGTGGTGTGTACAGTGTGGTGTGTGTTCAGTGTGTTCAGTGTGGTGTGTGTTCAGTGAGTAACTGATTCAGTGTGTTCAGTGTGGTGTGTGTTCAGTGTGGAGTGTGTTCAGTGTGGTGTGTGTTCAGTGTGGTGTGTTCAGTGTGGTGTGTGTTCAGTGTGGAGTGTGTTCAGTGTGGTGTGTGTTCAGTGTGGTGTGTGTTCAGTGAGTAACTGATTCAGTGTGTTCAGTTTGGTGTGTGTTCAGTGTGGTGTGTGTTCAGTGTGGAGTGTGTTCAGTGTGGAGTGTGTTCAGTGTGGTGTGTACAGTGTGGTGTGTGTTCAATGTGGAGTGTGTTCAGTGTGGAGTGTGTTCAGTGTGGTGTGTGTTCAGTGAGTAACTGATTCAGTGTGTTCAGTTTGGTGTGTGTTCAGTGTGGAGTGTGTTCAGTGTGGTGTGTGTTCAGTGTGGTGTGTACAGTGTGGTGTGTGTTCAGTGTGGTGTGTACAGTGTGGTGTGTGTTCAGTGTGGTGTGTGTTCAGTGAGTAACTGATTCAGTGTGTTCAGTGTGGTGTGTACAGTGTGGTGTGTGTTCAGTGTGGTGTGTGTACAGTGTGGTGTGTGTTCAGTGTGGTGTGTGTTCAGTGAGTAACTGATTCAGTGTGTTCAGTGTGGAGTGTGTTCAGTTTGGTGTGTGTTCAGTGTGGAGTGTGTTCAGTGTGGTGTGTGTTCAGTGTGGTGTGTGTTCAGTGAGTAACTGATTCAGTGTGTTCAGTGTGGTGTGTGTTCAGTGAGTAACTGATTCAGTGTGTTCAGTGTGGTGTGTACAGTGTGGTGTGTGTTCAGTGTGGTGTGTGTACAGTGTGGTGTGTGTTCAGTGTGGTGTGTGTTCAGTGAGTAACTGATTCAGTGTGTTCAGTGTGGAGTGTGTTCAGTTTGGTGTGTGTTCAGTGTGGAGTGTGTTCAGTGTGGAGTGTGTTCAGTGAGTAACTGATTCAGTGTGTTCAGTTTGGTGTGTGTTCAGTTTGGTGTGTGTTCAGTGTGGAGTGTGTTCAGTGTGGAGTGTGTTCAGTGAGTAACTGATTCAGTGTGTTCAGTGTGGAGTGTGTTCAGTGAGTAACTGATTCAGTGTGTTCAGTGTGGTGTGTGTTCAGTGAGTAACTGATTCAGTGTAATCAGTGTGGAGTGTGTTCAGTGAGTAACTGATTCAGTGTGTTCAGTGTGGAGTGTGTTCAGTGAGTAACTGATTCAGTGTGTTCAGTGTGGAGTGTGTTCAGTGTGGAGTGTGTTCAGTGAGTAACTGATTCAGTGTGTTCAGTGTGGTGTGTGTTCAGTGAGTAACTGATTCAGTGTGTTCAGTGTGGAGTGTGTTCAGTGTGGTGTGTGTTCAGTGAGTAACTGATTCAGTGTGTTCAGTGTGGAGTGTGTTCAGTGAGTAACTGATTCAGTGTGTTCAGTGTGGTGTGTGTTCAGTGAGTAACTGATTCAGTGTGTTCAGTGTGGAGTGTGTTCAGTGTGGTGTGTGTTCAGTGAGTAACTGATTCAGTGTGTTCAGTGTGGAGTGTGTTCAGTGTGGAGTGTGTTCAGTGAGTAACTGATTCAGTGTGTTCAGTGTGGAGTGTGTTCAGTGAGTAACTGATTCAGTGTGTTCAGTGTGGAGTGTGTTCAGTGTGGTGTGTGTTCAGTGAGTAACTGATTCAGTGTGTTCAGTGTGGAGTTTGTTCAGTGAGTAACTGATTCAGTGTGTTCAGTGTGGAGTGTGTTCAGTGTGGTGTGTGTTCAGTGAGTAACTGATTCAGTGTGTTCAGTGTGGAGTGTGTTCAGTGTGGTGTGTGTTCAGTGAGTAACTGATTCAGTGTGTTCAGTGTGGAGTGTGTTCAGTGTGGTGTGTGTTCAGTGAGTAACTGATTCAGTGTGTTCAGTGTGGAGTGTGTTCAGTGTGGTGTGTGTTCAGTGAGTAACTGATTCAGTGTGTTCAGTGTGGAGTGTGTTCAGTGTGGTGTGTGTTCAGTGAGTAACTGATTCAGTGTGTTCAGTGTGGAGTGTGTTCAGTGTGGAGTGTGTTCAGTGAGTAACTGATTCAGTGTGTTCAGTGTGGAGTGTGTTCAGTGTGGAGTGTGTTCAGTGAGTAACTGATTCAGTGTGTTCAGTGTGGAGTGTGTTCAGTGTGGTGTGTGTTCAGTGAGTAACTGATTCAGTGTGTTCAGTGTGGAGTGTGTTCAGTGTGGTGTGTGTTCAGTGAGTAACTGATTCAGTGTGTTCAGTGTGGAGTGTGTTCAGTGTGGTGTGTGTTCAGTGAGTAACTGATTCAGTGTGTTCAGTGTGGAGTGTGTTCAGTGTGGTGTGTGTTCAGTGAGTAACTGATTCAGTGTGTTCAGTGTGGAGTGTGTTCAGTGTGGTGTGTTCAGTGTGTAACTGATTCAGTGTGTTCAGTGTGGAGTGTGTTCAGTGTGGAGTGTGTTCAGTGAGTAACTGATTCAGTGTGTTCAGTGTGGAGTGTGTTCAGTGTGGTGTGTGTTCAGTGAGTAACTGATTCAGTGTGTTCAGTGTGGAGTGTGTTCAGTGTGGTGTGTGTTCAGTGAGTAACTGATTCAGTGTGTTCAGTGTGGAGTGTGTTCAGTGTGGTGTGTGTTCAGTGAGTAACTGATTCAGTGTGTTCAGTGTGGAGTGTGTTCAGTGTGGAGTGTGTTCAGTGAGTAACTGATTCAGTGTGTTCAGTGTGGAGTGTGTTCAGTGTGGTGTGTGTTCAGTGAGTAACTGATTCAGTGTGTTCAGTGTGGAGTGTGTTCAGTGTGGTGTGTGTTCAGTGAGTAACTGATTCAGTGTGTTCAGTGTGGAGTGTGTTCAGTGTGGAGTGTGTTCAGTGAGTAACTGATTCAGTGTGTTCAGTGTGGAGTGTGTTCAGTGTGGAGTGTGTTCAGTGAGTAACTGATTCAGTGTGTTCAGTGTGGAGTGTGTTCAGTGTGGTGTGTGTTCAGTGAGTAACTGATTCAGTGTGTTCAGTGTGGAGTGTGTTCAGTGTGGTGTGTGTTCAGTGAGTAACTGATTCAGTGTGTTCAGTGTGGAGTGTGTTCAGTGTGGTGTGTGTTCAGTGAGTAACTGATTCAGTGTGTTCAGTGTGGAGTGTGTTCAGTGTGGTGTGTGTTCAGTGAGTAACTGATTCAGTGTGTTCAGTGTGGAGTGTGTTCAGTGTGGTGTGTTCAGTGTGTAACTGATTCAGTGTGTTCAGTGTGGAGTGTGTTCAGTGTGGAGTGTGTTCAGTGAGTAACTGATTCAGTGTGTTCAGTGTGGAGTGTGTTCAGTGTGGTGTGTGTTCAGTGAGTAACTGATTCAGTGTGTTCAGTGTGGAGTGTGTTCAGTGTGGTGTGTGTTCAGTGAGTAACTGATTCAGTGTGTTCAGTGTGGAGTGTGTTCAGTGTGGTGTGTGTTCAGTGAGTAACTGATTCAGTGTGTTCAGTGTGGAGTGTGTTCAGTGTGGTGTGTTCAGTGTGTAACTGATTCAGTGTGTTCAGTGTGGAGTGTGTTCAGTGTGGAGTGTGTTCAGTGAGTAACTGATTCAGTGTGTTCAGTGTGGAGTGTGTTCAGTGTGGTGTGTGTTCAGTGAGTAACTGATTCAGTGTGTTCAGTGTGGAGTGTGTTCAGTGTGGTGTGTGTTCAGTGAGTAACTGATTCAGTGTGTTCAGTGTGGAGTGTGTTCAGTGTGGTGTGTGTTCAGTGAGTAACTGATTCAGTGTGTTCAGTGTGGAGTGTGTTCAGTGTGGTGTGTGTTCAGTGAGTAACTGATTCAGTGTGTTCAGTGTGGAGTGTGTTCAGTGTGGAGTGTGTTCAGTGAGTAACTGATTCAGTGTGTTCAGTGTGGAGTGTGTTCAGTGTGGTGTGTGTTCAGTGAGTAACTGATTCAGTGTGTTCAGTGTGGAGTGTGTTCAGTGTGGAGTGTGTTCAGTGAGTAACTGATTCAGTGTGTTCAGTGTGGAGTGTGTTCAGTGTGGTGTGTGTTCAGTGAGTAACTGATTCAGTGTGTTCAGTGTGGTGTGTGTTCAGTGAGTAACTGATTCAGTGTGTTCAGGTGTATAAAACAGGGGGTCTACAGTCTAACCCTCAAACCCCACCATCATCTGATGCAGGGGGTCCGAATCCCCCCGGCTTTCCCTCGTCTCCTGTGAGTCTCCTTCACCTCTTGGCTCTCAGCTGGTGAGAAGTGATTCTGTGATTCTGCTCCGAATCAGGTGAAATCCTGAGATCATGCTCCAGCTGTTCTCTGATTTTGCTGATTCTGGATCTGAACCCAGTCTGAATTCTAGCATTACTCCATTTCTTCTTTTAGAAAGGGTCTCGGTTGGGAAGCTGTGTATAGGGTTCATCTCCAGAAATGCTATTTGCACCCACATGGCATTTGGCAGGAGATAAGGACAGGCCAGTTTCCTGCCTTTTAAATGCTCAGTCACTGCAGGCAGCTGATTCTGTTCTGACAGGGTGCTAAACAGGGAAGAAAGGGCTTCAGTGATATTAGTCATTCCAGCTATGATATTTCATTAACTTTGCATCAAAGGATGAGCTTCAGAGACAGTGGCGATGATAAACGATGTTCAGAATAGTAGTATTTGGTTTCAGACATAGAGATGAATTTATACTACACTACACTAAACTACACTAAGCTACACTAAACTACACTACACTACACTAAACTACACTACACTATACTACACTATACTACACTAAACTACACTAAACTACACTACACTAAACTACACTAAACTATACTACACTACACTACACTAAACTATACTACACTAAACTACACTACACGAAACTACACTACACTAAACTACACTAAACTACACTACACTATACTACACTAAACTACACTAAACTACACTACACTAAACTATACTACACTACACTAAACTACACTAAACTACACTACACTAAACTACACTACACTATACTACACTAAACTACACTACACTAAACTACACTAAACTATACTACACTAAACTACACTACACTAAACTACACTACACGAAACTACACTACACTAAACTACACTATACTACACTAAACTATACTACACTAAACTACACTACACTAAACTACACTAAACTACACTACACTACACTATACTACACTATACTACACTAAACTACACTACACTAAACTACACTACACTAAACTATACTACACTAAACTACACTACACTAAACTACACTAAACTACACTACACTATACTACACTAAACTACACTACACTAAACTACACTAAACTATACTACACTAAACTACACTACACTAAACTACACTACACGAAACTACACTACACTAAACTACACTACACTACACTACACTAAACTATACTACACTAAACTATACTACACTAAATTATACTACACTAAACTACACTACACTATACTACACTAAACTACACTACACTACACTAAACTACACTACACTATACTACACTAAACTATACTACACTAAACTACACTATACTAAACTACACTACACTAAACTACACTACACTAAACTACACTGCACTATACTACACTACACTATACTACACTAAACTATACTATACTAAACTACACTACACTATACTACACTAAACTATACTACACTAAACTACACTATACTACACTAAACTATACTACACTAAACTACACTACACTACACTAAACTATACTAAACTACACTACACTACACTTAACTACACTATACTACACTAAACTATACTACACTAAACTACACTAAACTACACTACACTAAACTACACTACACTATACTACACTAAACTATACTACACTATACTACACTACACTAAACTACACTAAACTACACTACACTATACTACACTAAACTACACTATACTACACTACACTATAATACACTAAATTATACTACACTAAACTACACTACACTATACTACACTAAACTACACTATACTACACTACACTATAATACACTAAATTATACTACACTAAACTACACTATACTACACTAAACTATACTACACTACACTATACTACACTACACTACACTAAACTACACTAAACTACACTACACTATACTACACTATACTACACTAAACTACACTATACTACACTAAACTACACTACACTATACTACACTATAATACACTAAACTATACTACACTAAACTACACTACACTATACTACATTACACTACACTATACTACACTATACTACACTAAACTATACTACACTAAACTACACTACACTAAACTACACTAAACTATACTACACTAAACTACACTACACTATACTACACTAAACTATACTACACTAAACTACACTACACTAAACTAAACTACACTACACTATACTACACTAAACTACACTACACTATACTGCACTAAACTATACTACACTAAACTACACTACACTATACTACACTAAACTATACTACACTAAACTACACTAAACTATACTACACTATACTATACTACACTATACTATACTACACTATACTATGCTACACTAAACTACACTAGACTATACTACACTATACTACACTAAACTACACTATACTATACTACACTATACTATACTAAACTACACTATACTACACTATACTATACTACACTAAACTACACTAGACTATACTACACTATACTATACTATACTACACTATACTACACTAGACTATACTACACTATACTACACTAAACTACACTATACTATACTACACTAAACTACACTAGACTATACTACACTATACTATACTACATTAAACTATACTATTCAATACTATACTACTCTATACATTACTATACTACACTAAACTACACTATACTTTACTACACTATACTACACTAAACTATACTATACTACACTAAACTACACCATACTATACTACACTAAACTATACTATACTACACTAAACTACACTATACTATACTACATTAAACTATACTATTCAATACTATACTACTCTATACTATACTATACTACACTAAACTACACTATACTATACTACTATATGGTACTATACTAACCATCCTCTGCTAGACGTCGTTTCATTTTGTGGTTGGTGTGGCGCAACAGATAACACCGCTACCTGCAAGTGAGCAACCACACTACGTGGGAGACTGGGGTTCGATTCCCAGTCTGGGTGACTATGCTGCGCTACACCAGTAAGAGTCCTTGGGCCAGACTCCTAACACTACATTGGCCCATCTGTGTAATACGAGTAACCTTGTAAGTCGCTCTGGATAAATGTAAATGTACACTATACTTCACTAAACTATACTACACTAAACTACATTCTATTAAACTACATTGTACTGTACTACATTGTACTAAACTACACTATAATGCACTAAACTATACTAAACTACACTATACTATACTATAATACACTACACTATACTATGCTATGCTACACCATACTATACTATGCTATGCTACACTATACTAAACTACACTATACTACACTATACTACACTAAACTATACTACACTATACTACACTAAACTACACTTCACTACACTATACTACACTAAACTATACTAAAATATACTGCACTATACGATACTACACTATACTATACTATGCTATGCTACACCATACTACACTATACTATACTAAAATGTACTTGGTGGACTATAGCTTTGGTCTACTGTATATTGGCATTGAAAAAGGACAGCTCATGTATATGAACGTATGGGTAAAACGCCAGTGTTTAGTAGCTCTGCTGGCTGCGTCTAAAGGATCGGCCTCTTCTTTTTTAATAGATTTGATCTTCCAGTAAGACACGAATGCAATAGGCCACATCACTCATCGAGTGCCGAACAGGGTTGAGGAGGTCCTCAGGGTGTGTTTGAGCAGCACACAGTAACAGTAGTAAGTCACACTTGTTTATATTGTTGACTGAAGGACTCAGTCTAACTGAAAGTAGACCCGTCCTGAACAGGAACACATGAAGGAAATCTGAGCCTACACGTCCACGCACCCACACACTCGTCTACTGTAGCTGTCTCCTCCGGGCTGCTCAGAGAGATCTATTTGATTCAGAAGGGCGTACATTTTATATTTCCTTCACATATCCATTTGTGAATCCTGATGGCCCTCACACTAACACACATTGATTTTAGACTGTAACCTTATCTGCCTCGTAGCGATGGGTCGATTGGCTCTTTTTGAACGGCTCCTCGAAGTGAAAAACTGAGGCCTGTTCATTTATACCTTCAAAACCGGTCAATCTGAAAGGTCCTGCTGAGAACCGGGCAGTGTGTGGCCTGGAAACAGTATCAGTGTGTGTGAAAAGGATTTTAGGACCCTCTGGGTTTCGTCTGCCATAGCGATATATGAAGAGTAGGAATGCAACAAGCTCAGCAGGCCTGTTTTTCAAAGGGGTTTCAATGTCTACAACCTGAATACAGCCAAGATGGTCATGCTGCTTGACCAGCTTGGTCACGCTGGTCAACAATCTCGGTCCTACTGGTTGACAAGTTTTGTAAACCTAGTTAAGCAGTTTGGTCAAGCTGGTAATGCTGGTTGACCAACTTGATCGTGCTGATGGAATAGCGCTGCCATGCTGGTCAACAATCTTGGTCCTACTGGTTAACCAGTTCGGTCAAGCTGGCCGTACTGGTGGACCAACATGGTCAAGATGGTAATGCTGCTTGACCAACTTGGTCACGCTGGTCAACAATCTTGGTCCTACTGGTTGACAAGTTTGGTAAACCTAGTTAAGCAGTTTGGTCAAGCTGGTCATACCCGGTGGACGAGCATGTGGTCATGCTGGTCAACAAACTTGGTCCTACTGGTTTACTAGATTGGTAAACCTAGTTGGAGTGCCAGTCTCATTGGGTGAACCTAATTTGTGGACCAGTGTTGTCAACAATCTTGGTCCAACTGGTTGACTAGTTTAGTAAACCGAGTTAGCTAGTTTGGCCAAGCTGGTCATACTGGCGAACCAGCATGTGGTCATGCCTGTCAACAAACTGGTTGATTACTTTTATAAACCTGGTCGACCACTTGGGGAATTCTGGCGAACCAGCATGGTCAGTCTGGCAATGCTGGTTGATCCAGCTTGTTCAAGCAGTTTGGTCAAGCTGGTTTCAGTAGGGCTTCATGAACTGTGGAACTGAACGAATCCGTGAGTAAAAGATTCGAAGAGTCGAATCCGCAAAAGAGTCGTTTACATCTTCACGGCTCCACCTTAAAAAGTTTATGGGCGGGGCTTAAGCTGCATTATTGCCTGCTCGTATGGGAATGTTATGCAGTTGTGTGTGTGAGAGAGAGAGAGAGAGAGAGAGAGAGAGAGAGACAGAGAGAGAGAGAGAGAGAGAGAGAGAGAGAGAAAGAGAGAGAGAGAGAGACAGAGAGAGAGAGAGACAGAGAGAGAGGGAGAGAGAGAGAGAGAGAGAGAGACAGAGAGAGAGAGACAGAGAGAGAGAGAGAGAGAGAGAGGGAGAGAGAGAGAGAGAGACAGAGAGAGAGAGAGAGAGACAGAGAGAGAGAGACAGAGAGAGAGAGAGAGAGAGAGAGAGAGAGGGGGAGAGAGAGAGAGAGAGAGAGGGGCAATGTCCTAATCTTCTCCAGCAGAAGTTCAGCAGCTGTCTCCACACTGTCGCAGAGGTGTGTGAAGATCCTCAGCTCCAGATCTCCAGATCAGTGTAAGTCTGGGCTCGTTCTTCTCAGCACGTGATCCAGCTACTTTCACGCGGTAAACTGCGCAGTAAGATCACTGACCAGAACTGACCACAGGCTGGTTCGTAGCTGGCTGGTTAGGAGTGACGGACCTGTTGTGGGTGTCTGTAGTGTAATTTCGGATTATCATGCGCGTGCACTGTCACAACACGTTAAAAAAAGCTCAAATGACGTCACACTTATAAATAGCTCAAAATGTATTTAATATCACTGCAGCGTTTTCAGGTAATATTGGCACCTAATATTAGTGTTAATCTGATTATTAACAGCATATCTGTGCAGCATAAAAATAAAATAAAGTGTATAATGCAGAATTAGAGATAATTCAAGAGTTAAAATATTATATATAGAGAGTTATTACTATTGTTGTTTAATTATTTCATTAATGATAATATAATAATAATACAATATACTCATTAAACTTATTATTAGTAGAATTATATATTTTATTATTATTATTATTATTATTTCTACTCTTCATTATTGAGTTTTTGTGTGTTCGTGAAATAATATGGTAATTATAATAATAATAATAATTCTCATTATAAGTAGTAGTATATAATTATATTATTATTGTTAGTATTATTATTATGTTATATTATTGAGTTTGTTTCTGTGTTCATGAAAACAAAACCAGACCTTTTTCTAATGAATTTTTTAATTTGTTTCTTAGAAATAAACCATTTTTTGTTACACTGCCATTAATACTAGTTTGCAAATGACCTATGTTCTAATTGGCTGCCCTATATTGTGCCCAAAGCCTAGGGCAAGTCCGTGGTAGAGCGGGTTAATGGTAGGGCGGGTCCTGGGTAGGACTGTCCTATGAAAACTCTTCAGTAGCCTATTGATCAGACAGGTGGAACAGTCTAACCAGGCTGCGTGGTGAAGCATTTTAAACCAACTCTGCTCTGGCTTGGTTTTCCAGCATTTTCGTGGTGCAGTTTTTCCCCCCTTTTTCCCCTTTTTTTCCTTTTTTTCGAACATTGTATGTGCGCAGAGCACTGTGGGTAACCGATGGCTGGGAATCGTCCCAAGCATAGGCTGCATTTCTTCGGAACAGCCTTATATGACATAATGGCAGCCTACCTGCCTAGGCTTCGGAACACAGCTACAGTCTGTAAAGGGGCGGGGCTAAACTACTGTGTAGTGAATATGTCAATGTATCTAAATAAGTTGGTTTTGTGATGTAAGAAGTGGGGAGTGAATAGCCCAGTCTGAACGAACCCTTTTATTTATATATTTTCTGTGATATGGGTGATTAAATATTTTTAATATTAGCCACCTTTTATTAGTCTATAACATTGCATATAGTTAATAATATAACTTTTTTCCCCTAATGCTAATGCTAATGCTAATGTGGTGTTAATATCTTTTTGTCATGCTGTGGTCAATGTGTGATGAATGCCATGTTATATCTATATTAGAGTGCAGTACCCAGCCAAATCCATGAAAAAGACATTTTTAGAGGCCAGAAAGACGTTTACAAGCTTTTTGCCATGGACTGAATGATACAGTAAAGTTATAAATATATAATAAAGGAAGCCTAAAAAAAGTTTATGAATAAACATAAAATAACCAGCATAACAATCGACCGGGCATCAATAACGTCTAACCATAACTATAACCATAAAGAGACCATTTGCAAGTCATGATGAACTTTGTATTGTACTGGAAAAACATCCTAAACCGTGATCAGTCTGCAAAACCTTCACAATCTGTGCAGCTTCACATTTGGTCCAGGCCAGAATTCCTACCACACTCTTAAAAATGAAGGGCAACAAAGGATTCCTTGAGCGAATCCAAAGCGAATGAGTCCATGAATCATGGTATTGTGAAAGAAATGTGAGTGTAACGAACCTTCATAATGGTGAAGAACCTTCATACACACTTCTCTAAACCTTCAAACGTTTCCACACACAAACATCTCTTTCACAAAAATGAATTTACTATTTACGGTTCTTTTTGGAACCAGAAACAGTGAACATTCCCAGTTTGCATTTCTGTGGCGAAAGTAAAAGCTTCAAATAGTTTGAAATCCAGCTCTGAGAGATTATAATGGTCAGGATTACAGCGGCTCGGTTGAATAACTCTAATTCTTCAGCTTCATGATCAGCAACTGAACAACATGTAGGCCTGTTTCACTTGTTCAGAGCGTGAAATGAGCAGAAAACCTGTCAAGAAGTTAGAAAGTGGTTATTTATTTAGTCCTGTTTCATATGTTACATGTGGAAGATCAGTGCTGGCTCTGAACCCAAGCCTCATTTGAGCAAGCCAAAGGCGACACTCCCTCACACTGAGAGAAAGAAACCCAAAAGACTCAAAAGACCCGACCCATCTTCCTCTGGCCGAATAGCAAATAACAGAACAACAGGAATTGCTGCACAGAAAGAGTGAGATCTATGCTATGGCTAATGTGGGAGCAAGTTGTTATGAGTTATGAGAATATGCTGGTTGTATGTAGAGTGGTATGAATGGAGGATCCAAAGCAGGACAGCATCGCAGCGGGCCGCAAGGTGGTGGAGAGCTGGGTCAGGCAGTACTGGGACAGAACAGTCGTAACAGGGCATCAGGGAGAAAACAAAGGGATGGGGAGGACTGTGGCGAATATTGATGAGTTTACAAAGCGGGTGAGCCTGGACCGAGGGGTAGGCAAGCAGCAGCAACCAACCACAAACAGACTTTCTGTTATTTGAGCATATATGGTATACCATACCATACCAGACTACTGGGACAGAACATCTCTAAAACAATAAGGTGGTCTTTACAGCGGTCAGTACCACCAGTACCAAGGTTTTTTGATGCACATGGTTGCGTATGTCTTGTGAAGTCCATGGCTTTGGGTTTTGGAGCACTAGGTGGACTAGGTTGTACCCACCCACTCACTAGGACCCCCCTATCATTTGCAGTGCTCCCAAAACTAGGACTAGGCAGCATTAATAGGTACTAGTACAAGGCAGCCAGTTGACTTGGAGGATCCCCAGCTGTGCTACATCAGCCAATAGACACCTGATGGGAGGATGGAGAACCATCTATCCACAGAGAGACATAGAGAGCATGGCCAGTTGTGCTCTCGAGCACCGGCTGCTGAAGGCGAAGCAGCCTGACCCAGGATTCGAACTTGCGATCCTCGGGCCACCCTCTTATTGACTATATTGCCTTTTGATCCTAACACTCTCTGTCCTGCTGATCTGTTTATGTTTAGAGCTGTGGTCATGGAGGGAGAGGTCTGGCCCCCGGAGCTTCTGGACGAGCTGGAGCTGATCCAGGAAAATGGGGAGGTGTACAGGAACCCCACTGAGGTTAAAATGAGCCAAATCGTTCTGCCCTGCCATGCCAACCACTGCGGAGAGCTTAGCATCGGACAGCTGCTCAAGTGGATGGACTCCACCGCTTGCCTCTCAGGTGTGTATGTGTGTGGGTTTGGATGAGTTGTTGCCATTTCAACACACATAATATTTTGGCAAATTACGAATATTCAGTATTGCTGATATTTCACATTATTAGACTATTTAAGAATATAATGATATTATTCCGTTTATTTCTAGATGTTTTTTTTAATTAATGTAACAGTCTTTCCCTGCGTTTAATGTGTCTTTGTCTGTTTAGCTCCTCCCATGAGGGGTATTTCGGAAAGCAGGATTTCTCAGTTAACCAGATAACTAAAGCCCAAGCTCTTCTCCTATTGGAACAGCTTGACTTTGGGTCTAAAGTATCTTGCTAAATTGAGAAATCCTGCTCCTTCCGCCCATGCTGTGTCTGTGGCCACGCCCTCTCATCATTGCCCCCAGATGTGTCTTGTCCACGCTCACTTATTTATTTATTTATTTATTTGTTGTGTTTGCAGTGTACTGTTGTATATGTCTTCTCAAGTGTTTTTTCCCCAAAGCAGGGTTTGTCATTTTAGCCAGATACCCAAGTCTAGTCTGTCCAGTAGGTGAAAAGCTGAGGGTCATTCCTAGTGGACAGTCCTCACCTTTGTTATCTGGCTGAATGAGAAATCCTGCTTTTGCTCCCCTGATTTGGTTGTTCAGTAGTTTTGCTTGTGGTTTTGGTTGGGGTTTGTTCGGATTTTACTGCTGCCATTATGAACTTCAATAAAACTCAGCAACTGCATCCTGCCTCCAATGTATATGCGAATAAAATAATTCTTTATTATTGTTTATAATCATAATTAACTTATTAGATGTAGAATGATGTAAACTACCATGATATCCTTAATAGGTAATTCAACCCATTTAGTTTATATTATTATATTAATTTGTTTATATTATATTAATTTGTTTATATTATATGTGTACTTATAAAACAAATCTGTATTGTATTTGTATTTTTAATTTTAAATACCTTTACTATTTGTTACTGTAAAATTTTGTAGTCATATGAAACAAACAGTTTAACCCCTAGAAGTCTGGAGTTATTATTGGCATGTTGAAGTGCATTATTCCTTAATAAACGCATGACATTTACATTCTGTAATGGAATCCCTTCAATTCTGCCACTGTCAGAATTGAAAGCGAGACAAGAAAAATTATTAAATGTGTTAATAACTGCTTTTTCTTTTTTACAAGAATTACAGATTAATCTAATCCTGCACCTCTGGGTGGTCTTAATGAAATAACTATTACAGAGAGAGTGTTTCTTTGATGGTTAAGTCGTGTCACTGTTAAAAACTGTGATTAAACCGACCAGTTACCAGCATGAGTGTCTGATAAAATCAGGTTCCAGATGCCTCGTGTGTGTAAAAAAAAAAAGGCAATTAAAGTAGACGCTTCAGAGTATATAATACCTCCGAATCATTCAACTGTTGGATTAAACATCTGAAACATCTTTTCTGGCTGTCAGAACAAAACCTTGTATCTCCGAAATGGCAACTTCACAGGAGAAGGAGAAATCCTTCTTATCTTTCTATGGAAGACAAGGTAAACAAATCTGTTCATCGTGAAATAATGCCAGATTCACATTATGTCAAAAAGTAAAAAAAAAACCAAAACAACAAAAATGGAGATGCAAGGTTTTTTTATTCTATATTGTTTAGATATAGTGATAGAAGTCATTTAGAGCATTTCTATTGGTCCATAGTATATACAGTGTACAGAGCAGCTACACGATTCAAGAGAGAAAGAGAGATTATATAAAATATTATATTTAAAATATAATAGATAAAAGATTATTATTAAAAATTATATAAAAAAATTATAATATAAATCACACAGGTTTCCAGGCCAGGGACGGGCTTAGTCCGGGTCTAAACAGTGTTCTGAGTAGTAACTTTATTGGGAAGGAAGAATACAGTTGATGACTAGGCTCTAGACTCTGAATCTCTGAATGGAAGTGAATGTTAAATAAGATACATAAATTAAGATACAGGTAATTTAGAGCATTTCTATTGGTCCATTCATTCAGGATTATTTACATTGAACAGAAGCAGCTACAGCATTCAAACCATGGAAAAAACTAAAAACTGTAAAAAATGAAGATACATGGTTTTCATTGGACAGCATTGTGATCACTGTGATCATATATATATATATATATATGAGCACAATGTTGATCTATCTATCTCTCTCTCTCTCTCTCTCTATATATATATATATATATATAGAGAGAGAGAGAGAGAGAGAGAGAGTATATTAAAAATATCAATAATATATCGCTCTGGTTTCCAGAGTCCTGGTCTTCACGATGTTCTGAATGGTAAATTTACTCTGAAGGAAAAATACAGTCCATGACTAGGCTTGAGTTTATGAAACCAGCCCAGTGTGTCTTGCAGAGGCTGCTGAATGTGAACAGTGTGTGTACGGCAGCTCACAGCGTGCTGTGGTTGGGGGTTTTTCTGGTTGGCCTTTATAAAAGAAATGTAGAGAGGGCGTGTGTTTCTTTGGTGGTTCGTAGTGTCTCTGTAAACACAGGATTAAACAGACCAGTTTGCTTCCTGTAACGTCATCATAACCATAATAAAGCTAATAAAGCAGAGTGAAGTGCTCTGAAATACAACTTCCACAAACTCTACGGACCTCTTACGGCGTCCTGTGCTATCTGGCAGCCACACTACCGTTAGCAGCAGATTCTTTAAGTCCTGTAAGTTGTGAGGTGGACGGGACCTCCATAAGCTTCAGTGAGCCTCGGGCACGCATGACCCTTTTGTCGGTTCACCGGCTGTCCTTCCTTGGAGCACTTTTGGTAGGTCAGTACTGACCACTGCATACCGGGAACACCCCACAAGACCCGCCTGATGTTCTGGAGATGTTCTGACCCATGATTCTGGTCAAAGTGTCTCAGATTCTTATGCTTCAACAGTTGCCTAATACGCTGATCCAACCCCTTGACCGGACCCACTGGGCCCAGATCATCAGTGCTATTGACTCCAGCTGTTAGTGGTTTTAATGTTATGGCCGATTGGTGTAGATGTGAATGTGTATTTTTATTAGATGTCATTTCTGTAATCTGCAGCTGAAAGGCATGCTGGCTGTTCCTGTATCACTGCCTCTGTGGATGACATTCACTTCGAGCACACTATTGGGTAACAGCCTTTATCCCAGTCTTTTACTGTAGTAAAAACAGCTGAAGTGATGAGTGACTGCAAGCTGACGGAGGGGTGTGATGTGGTTCTGTGTGTCTGCAGGGTTGGACAGGTTGTGAACATCAAAGCTAAAGTTAATCGGGCCTTCACATCCAGCATGGAGGTTTGTAAGGAAAAGAAGTCTCTCTCTATATATATACATATATATATATCATTTTATAATTATATATATTTATAATAACTATTACTACTAAATAAGTCTTTATTCTATTAATTAAACCTTATTTGCCTTAACCTGTTGTGTATGGTGTGATGTGATGTCACTCTGCAACAGGGGGCGGGGCAAAATGACCAATAATACCCCCTTGATTATCTTAAACTGAGGAGAAGTCCTAATAACACTACCCTATAACACTCATACACTATATGTCCAAATATTTGTGGACACCCATTCAAAGCTAAAGTTAATTGGGCCTTCACATCCAGCATCTCTCTCTCTATATATATATATATATATATATATATATATATATAATTCTATAATTTTATATATTTATAATAACTATTACTACTAAATAGGTCCTTGTTATTCAGTCATTTAATTAAACCTTATTTATCTTAACCTGCAAATCCTGTTGTGTATGATGTGATGTGATGTCACTCTGCAACAGGGGGCGGGGCAAAATGACCAATAATACCTCCCTCCCATCACCCCTTGACTTAAACTCCTTGATCTTGACCTTGATCTTAAACTGAGGAGAAGTCCTAATAACACTACCCCGTAACACTCTAATACACTATATGTCCAAATATTTGTGGACACCCATTCTAATGTCCACTTAGGTTGCACCCATTGCTGACACAGCTTATTTAGTCCCTGTAGAGAAATGTTGCCAATAGAATAGGACTCTCTGGAGCGGATGAATATTGATGAACCTATTGGCTCCATGCTGCCTAACAATGCCAGGCGTGGGCTAGAGGGGTATAATAAAGCCCCCCAGCATTGAGGAGCTGTGGAGCAGTGGAAGAGCTGTGTTCTCTGGAATGATGGTGGTGGTGGAGCTCCATCCAGTACTTTAGAGAGGAGTTGGGGATGATAAGGTGGGATGGTGATCATTATCCAACATGACTGAATGCTATCAAATCCTCACAGCAATGCTCCTCCTCCAGAATCTAGTAAAAAGCCTTCTTCTCTGGACAGTAGAGACAGTTACTCCAACAAAAGCAGGAGAAACTCTTATTAATACCCCTATAGCAGGTGTCCCAATACTTTTATCCATATAGCGTAATCAATGGAATCCGCATTAACATTGTATATTAGTAATTATTATATTATTATAGTTATTAGCTCCTCATAGTAAGAGTTCCGGACTGTCTTCAGGCCTTGCTGCTGTGTTCTTCAGAGTGTCTGTGTGTGCCCTCTCCCCCTCAGGTGGGCATCGTAGTGAGCTGTGAGGATCTCTACAGTAACCGCCAGTGGAAGGTGTGCCATGCCTTTGCCACCTTCGTGGCTCGTCGTACTGAAGCAGGAAAGGTAAAGGAAACACATTGTGTCTCAGCCGGGCACACAGCTCATTTATGCCAGTAATGCCAGCCAGGCATGGGCTAGAGGGGTATAAAGCCCCCCAGCATTGAGGAGCTGTGGAGCAGTGGAAGAGCTGTGTTCTCTGGAATGATGGTGGTGGCATTGCTCCATCCAGTACTTTTGGGATGAGTTGGGGATGATGAGATGGGGTGATGATCATCATGCAACATTCTTGTCACTGAATACAATCAAATCCTCACAGCAATGCTCCTCCTTCCCTGGGCAAAAGCAGGAGAAACTCATTTTAATGCCCTTATGAGCAGGCGTCCCAATACTTTTGTCAAAATAATGTATGTATTGTTAAACAGATTGAGTAATGTGAGTTAACTCAAAGACCTACAGTGGAGTGTGTTTGTGTGTGTGTGTGTGTGTGTGTGTGTGTGTGTGTGTGTGTGCAGGTGCAGTTGAAGCAGATAATTCCTCGGACGCAGGCGGAGCAGATGGAGTACAGCATCGCGGCTGAGCGGCGGAGGATGAGGCTGATCCACGCTGAGATCATCAACGATCTGCTCAGCAGCAGCTGCGCTCACACAGGTCAGATCACACACACACACACACACACACACAAGCACGCCGAGCGAGTTCAGGTACTGCAGCCACTGTGCACATCTCCTAATCGCACCCAGTCTCCAGCTCAGCATCGGCTCCTTCAAGACAGGTGTGAACAGGCCTGCTGCACTTCAGCTTCAAGCACCAGGTGTATTTGTTTATCAGATCTGGGTGAGAGATCTCAGAACATTCAGCCCACCTCCTCTTTTGGCTTCCTAAGCGACGTTATCCTGTTTATAGGACGTCCTTTCAATGCAGCTCAGCAAACACTGCTGTAGAGCAGTGTAATTATCCATCCTCACCTCAGCGAGCCTCACAAACATGACGGAGCGCAAAGCTGAAGTGCATCAGCACCCGAATGCTCAGCACTCTTGTATGTTTGGCAGTGTATTTATATGCACAAACGGATACACATATATATATATATATATATATATATATATATATATATATACAGTGCCCTCCATAATTATTGGCACCCCTGGTTAAGATGTGTTCTTTAGCTTCTAATAAATTGAGTTTTTTTCTAAATAATATAGGACCACGATGGAAAAAAGATTAAAATCCAACCTTTAACTCAAGTGAATTTATTCAGTAGGAAAAAAATCCCACATTAAGAAATAATTGTTTAACATCAAATCATGTGTGCCACAATTATTGGCACCCCTGATGTTAATACTTTGTACAACCCCCTTTTGCCAACAAAACAGCACCTAATCTTCTCTTATAATGTTTCACAGGATGGGAGAATACAGATAGAGGGATCTTTGACCATTCCTCTTTGCACAATCTCTCTAAATCATCCAGCGACCTGGGTCCTCTCCTCTGCACTCTCCTCTTCAGCTCACCCCACAGGTTTTCAATGGGGTTGAGGTCGGGGGACTGAGATGGCCATGGGAGGAGCTTGATTCTGTGTGTGGTGAACCATTTCTGTGTAGATTTGGCCATATGTTTTGGGTCATTATCTTGCTGAAAGACCCAGTGACGACCCATCTTCAGCTTTTGGGCAGAAGACACCAGATTTTGTTTTAAAATGTCCTGGTATTTCAAAGCATTCATGATGCCATGCACCCTAACAAGGTTCCCAGTGCCTTTGGAAGAGAAACAGGCCCACAGCATCACTGATCCTCCCCCATATTTCACAGTGGGCATGAGGTGCTTTTCTGCATACTCAGCTCTTGTGTTACGCCAGATCCACTTAGAGCATTTGTTGCCAAAAAGCTCTATCTTAGTTTCATCTGACCAAAGCACACAGTCCCAGTTGAAGTTCCAGTACTGCTTAGCAAACTCCAGACGTTTGCGTTTATGATTGTGAGTGAGGGTTTTTCCGTGCATGCCTCCCAAACAGCTTGCTGGCATGCAGATAGCGGCTGATGGTTGTTTTGGAGACTTTGTGACCCCAAGAAGCTGCCATTTGTTGCAGTTCTGTAACAGTGAGCTTTGGAGAGCTTTTTATTTCTCTCATCATCCTCCTCAAAGGTAAAGGTAAAGGTGCACGTATTTGTCACTGTACAGTGTGGACTGTACAGCGAAATGTGTCCTCCGCATTTAACCCATCTGGTAGTGAACACACACTCACACACACACACATGTGTTAGGGGCAGTGAGTACACACACACACCCAGAGCGGTGGGCAGCCAACTCCAGCGCCCAGGGAGCAGAGAGGGTAAAGGGCCTTGCTCAAGGGCCCAACAGTGGCAGCTTGCCGAGCCCGGGAATCGAACCCACAACCCTGTTATCGATATCCCGGCGCTCTAACCGCTGAGCCACCACTGCACTTTAATTACATTTATCACTGTGCGTGGTGGCAAAATAAACCTGCGTCCTCGTCCAGGCTTGTTTACCACTGTTCCAGTTGTTTTAAACTTCTTAATAGTTAATAGACAGCAGATATGGACAGGTGGAGGTGAGTGGCTATTTTCTTGTAGCCATTGCCTGACTTGTGGAGGTCAACACACATCTGCCTTACTTGAATGGTATGTTCCTTTGTCTTTCCCATGTTGAAGAAAAATGGCCTCTGTGTCACATCATATTTATACCCCAAGGGAAACAGGAAGTTGTGAATTACTAATTAAATGTTCCTACATACTCTGATCAACTTCGTAAACGACTGTAGAATTGACAGAAATACTTTAATTACATTTATTTCCTAAGAAATGTTAGGGGTGCCAATAATTGTGGAACAGGTGATTTTATGAAAAATAATTATTTCTTAATGTTTTTTTCCTACTGAATAAATTCACTTGAGTTAAAGGTTGGATTTTACTCTTTTTTCCATCGTGGTCCTATATTATTTAGAAAAAAACTCAATTTATTAGAAGCTAAAGAACACATCTTAACCAGGGGTGCCAATAATTATGGAGGGCACTGTATATGGTTTTGTGACAAAGTTTGTATGTATGTGTGTGTGCGTGTGTGGTGTGTGTGGGGGGGGGGGGTGCAGTGAGTGAGTGTATGCAGTATGAGGATGCTGTTCCAGCAGAGCGGACGAGGGTGGAGAGTGTGGAGCTGGTTCTCCCGCCACACACCAATCACCAGGTCAGCACATTCGGGGGTCAGATCATGGCCTGGATGGAGAACGTAGCCACAATTTCAGCCAGGTACGTCTCACCTGCGTCTTAATGAAGCTACTGTATGGATGGAGCACCACCACCATCATTCCAGAGAACACAGTTCTTCCACTGCTCCACACCTCAATGCTGGGGGGCTTTATACCCCTCTACTAGCCCACGCCTGGCATTATTAGGCAGCATGGAGCTGATAGGTTCATGTGTATCTGCTCCAGAGAGTCCTATTCTAATGGCAGTACTTCTCTACAGGGACTAGACAAGCTGTGTGTGTGCATTTGCACATCTTTGTGGGTGCAAGTAGCTGAATGCACTCATTAGAAGGGGTGTCCACAAACATTTGGACATGTAGTGTATTGTCAGAAGTTCAGATCAGTGCTTTCCTCTGTAGTCCTGCCGGCGGTACCTATTCATGTTCTGTGTTTGGTTCTAGCCGCTTGTGTAACGCCCACCCGACCTTGCGGAGCATAGACATGTTCCACTTCCGCGGGCCGTCCCACATAGGAGACAGACTGGTGCTGAAGGCCATTGTCAACAGCGCATTCAAGAAGAGGTACCACCCACTCTACCAGGCCCAGTTTGCACCAATTAAGAATCATCTGGGATGTTTTTGAGGAATTCAGACACAGGTGGTATCTATGAATACACAGACCTGGCTGAAGAGCAGGTCATCTGATTTAGCAGCTTTATGTAATGGACACTAGTTGAGATGAGACACGATACAATATGATACGATAAGCTAAGATACGATATAATATGATACAACGTGATACAATGCATCACAATATGTCGTGATACGTCATGATACGATACGTCACAATACGATATGCTACAATACATCATAATGCGTCATGATACGATGCAATACGTCATGATACGATACGTTACAATATGATGTCACATTACGATACATCACAATACGTCATGATGCGTCATATCCATCATGATACGATACGTCACAATACAATATGTCACAATACGATACGTCACAATACGTCATGATGCATCATGGTACGATACGTCACGATATGATACGTCACAATACGATATGTCATCATAATGCGTCATGATACGATGCGATACGTCATGATACGATACGTTACAATATGATATGTCACAATACGTCATGATGCATCATGGTACGATACGTCACAATACGATATGTCATCATAATGCGTCATGATACGATGCGATACGTCATGATATGATACGTTACAGTATGATATGTCACAATACGATATGTCATCATAATGCGTCATGATACGATGCGATACGTCACGATACGATACGTTACAATATGATATGTCACATTACGATACGTCACAATACGTCATGATGCGTCATATGCATCATGATACGATACGATACGTCACAATACGTCATGATACATCACGATACGATATGTCACAATACGATTCGTCACGATACGATACGTCACAATACATCATGTTACATCATGATATACATCATGTCACGATACGTCACGGTGCAATGCAGTGTAATACAATACTGTCTGAAAATCTACTTTGCTTTAAATGAGCTGTTTTTAACTGATGCTCTTCACTTAAATTGAGCATCAAAACTCAGACTTTCGTACTTAAACACTCTACCACCCCACAGGAAGCTACCGACAGCAGATGTCTCCTAATACCCATATCCGTCCACACTGACATGCATCTCACGTGCCTCTCTGGAATACAGTTAAATAAAAGCAGCACATGAACAATGCTAACGCTGCCTGTCGAAAGTTTGGGGACAGGCGTCTTTTCCAAATTCTTTTAATAAATGAGCTTGTTAAATAATTTATTTCTAGTTTTTCCCTAATTTTTCTACCAAATTTGGAAGGCCACTTTCCCAATCCCTTAATGTGCATCACATTGAGAACGTCTCGTCGTTTAAATGGGGGTGTCCAAACTTTTGCATAGGACTATAGCAGCTTCTGATCACTGAACCCTGGCATGTATTATTTTTTACAACTCCTGAAAATCAATCAATACTTGGTTTGAGTATGTTTTTAAAAAAGTGGGCGAGGTGTCCCTAAACTTTTGACAAGCAGTGTATATGTGTTTGTCTGTCGTGTTTAAATGTGTGCTGTAGCATGGAGGTGGGTGTGTGTGCCGAGGCCTATCAGGGTGGAGAACCCTTACGGCACATCAACACGGCCTTCATGACTTTCGAAGTGCTGGACCAGGACAAAAAGCCGCAGACGTTGCCACGGATACGACCCGAGCGTGTGGTGAGTTCCAGCACCACAGACACACTCGGCTGTCGCTTTCCCAGGGAGAGGGAGGAGAGTCGGTGAACTGGTCTGGTTTGGAACCGCTGTGGCTGCAGGTTTTCCTTCCAACCAATCAGCAGCACTATAGCTAACCGTCTTTTATGTTGGGTTATCTCGCTCTTGTGGACAACGCTATGTAGACAAAAGTATTTGGACGGCTGCACATTCCACCTACAGGGGCTTTTTCCTGGAGCTTGTCCCTCTTTGCTCTAAGCTCTACCAGCAGCAGCAGGTCTGGAGCTCTGCTGCAGTTACTGAGTCAGTTGGAGGCTTTTCTGCACTCTGCTCTGAGCTCAGCACTCGGCCCTGACCCCGCTCTGTAACTTTACGTGGTCTGACAGACACTCGGTGGCTGAGCTTCTCTCTGAACTGAACTGGCGTTCTCCTGGTGATAGGGCCTGCTGATATGCTTAGCTGGTTCCGCTGCTCGAGAACGCCCCTGATTTCTGCTTGAAGAAATGAACTGCAGCCTAGAGCTGGGCAATATGACGATATTTTATTGTGATCAGCTGCAGGTTTCATTACTAACAGTGTAACTAGACTGGGTTAATTAGACGAAGAGCAGCAGAGGTTATAGAGTATAAATCACTGTATTCAGTACAGGAGTGGATCTGAATAGTAGTTTATAAGAATCTACAGCTACTGTTGTTTAGTGTAGTCTGTGATTACATGTATTTGTGATTAATATTGTGTAAAAAGTTCTAGTGTACGGCCTTGTCTTCCACAGGACGGCAAGAGGCGTTTTCAGGAGGCCATCGCCAGGAAGAAAGTGCGTCTAGACAGGTAAGAGAGTTACAGTTCGATTATTAAATGTTTATTAAAAAAATTTAATGTTTTATGCAGCAACTCTGGCAGGTGTCATGTTTTGAGGCCAATATTGGATTTTATATTTCATCTTTAAGTCTGGATTTGGGATTTTTTGGTTAAGAGACACAATGCAATTGCAAATTGCAAAATTACGGGTTAAGGGTTGAGTAAAATAAATGATTACTGTGTTTGGTAAAAAATAATTCCACATAAAATGCAAGAAATACAAGAAAAATGTCAAATATGAGAATATGAGTGCAGCATTGGGTTAAATTTCCTTATATCAGCGCTGTCACAGGAAAACTTCCAGATGTCCATTTATTAATTTTATATTTAAATATTTATATTTATATATACACAGCTCCGGAACAAAATGTCGAGACCCATTACTTTATCAGTTTATCTGGTTTTACTGTTTATAATTAGTGTGTTTAAGGGAAATTAACATGTTCGTTGTATTTCATAACCCATGGACAACATTTTCTCTAAATTCCAACTAAAAATATTAATATTTAGAGCATTTATTGATTTGCAGAAATGACAACTGCTCAAAAACAGCTGCTCAAATAAAGCAGAGTAAAGCAGAGCAAAGTCTTTCACATTGCCGTTCATAGTTTGCAGATTCAGCAAACTCAGCTCTGTTTGATGAAATATCTGGAATTAAATGTCTGCCAGACACAGACGTGTAGAGATGAAGATTTAAGAACTAAAAAAATAAGTGTCTCTTTATTTTTTCCAGAGCTGTGTATATTAGTATAAATTAGTGATGATTAAAAAGTTTAAAGGTGTTAATCACAACATAATTCTGAGATTAATTCTGATTAATCTTAAGTTAAAATGCTAGCCAGCACCTAAAGTAATAAGAAATGTGCCTAATAAACTGTCTAAAAATGTTGAGAACTTCAGAGAACTGAGAGCCTCGAACACGTTGAAGCTCGGACACAGAAGCTTAATAGAGAAAATGCTTTGCCGACGTTTTAAGAGATAGATGGATGATCAGTGACTGGGCTGGAATAAGCTAAGAGCTAGGAGTGTGTGTGTGGGTGTGTGTGTAAGAGAATGAAAGTTAGTTATGAAATTTAATCCATATTCTAGCATAAATAAAGTGTAATCTACCCTTTTTCACTTTTCTCCATAATGTGAATCTGGCAGTTGTTCTTTCTATTATATCACAATTTCCTGATGAATGGACCAATAGAAACGCTCCAAAATGACTAAGAATAATAATAAGTTGACATTTTGAAGGTAGTTTTTTTTTTTAACATTTTCATTAATTCATATTTCTATATATTTTTTCTCTTTTCTCTTCTATAAAATTTCTATAAAATGTATCTTCTATTTTTTGTTATTTATCCCCTTTTTCTTTCTCTAATGTATGTTTATTGTAATAAAATAATATTACAATTAATATATATTTATTGTAATATTATATAAATAAATATTATTAATATATATATTAATAATAATACATGTATGATTAATATATTTCATTATAATGTATATGTATTGTAATTATATATTAGCATTATATGATAATATATATTTATTGTAATAAAATAATATATATGTATTATTATGATTAATATATTTAATTGTAATAGATTTACATTGTAATTATATATTATCATTAGACGATAATATATATTTATTGTAATTTTTTATATTCTCTCATTCCGAGTGTGAACTTCTGCTTTTACTGAAAATCGGACTGTCCACTCAGCTCAGCCATTTCTTGTCCCTGATCCAGTAAACCTGTGGTCAGCTGTTGAGCAACCAGAGCACTTACAGAGCCTTTAAAAAGGCTAATATCACAGGGGTGGCAGTGACCTTGCCATGGAATCACTCGTCCACTCTTGTCCTGCTGTCCTGCCAGCAAATTCCAAACGTTCAGACGTCAGAACCAGTTGCCTGCATAGTCCGGTTAGCCCCTCATGGTCATGTGACTGTTTCCGCTTGTCATTGCTTTATTACAGAAAGTACATCATCTCCTGCAAACAGAGCGAGGTTCCTCTCTCGGTGCCATGGGACCCCAGCAACCAGGTACTCTCGCATAAATTCACTGGCCAGTTTATTAGAAACCCCTCTCCTACTCTCCTGTAGATCCACCTTACTGGTGTGCAGTTGGAGACGGTAGCCCATCAGCTGATGCGCAGATGCTGTCCTCAAGACCTTCGTCAATTTCGAGAGATATTCTGGTCTGGATACTTACAGGTGGTGGACCTGCTCTTATCGAACGCATCGCTGATCAGCCATAACATTAAACCACCTGCCTAATATTAAGTAGGCCTCTGGGCTCCAGATGACCCTTTGAAGGTGTCCTGTGGTATCTGGCAGCACCAAGACATTAGCAGTCCTGTAAGTTGTGAGGCGGGACTTGGCCTCCGTGAGCATCAGTGAGCCTTAGGTGCCCATGACCTTGACGCCAGTTGACTGGTTATCCTTCCTTGGAGCACTTTTGGTATACCTGCATACCTGGAACGCCCCACAAGACCTGCTCTGCCTGATGTTTTAAAGATGTTCTGACCCAGTCATTGACTAGAACATCACAGTTTGGTTCTTGTCAGTGTGTCTGGTTCAGATTTGAGTAAAACGGTCTGTTCCACAGATATACCTCAGCTACAACAACGTCTCCGCACTGAAGATGCTGGCTTCCCTGAACAACTGGGCCCTGACCTCAGAGAAAAACAAGGTCAGCATTTAATAGACTGTGTATGTAAACTTTATACAGTTTCCCACATGGAGATACTTTACATTTAGGAGATAATAGAATATCCACTTTTTACACTGTTTACAAAAACAATGTACACCTCCCCACGGACCTACACTGCATTCTGCGCACATTCTTACCTCAAACTGTGTGTTTTTGTCAAATAACTTAAGTAGACTAGCTTTCATTAGCCTTGTAGCTTCAGAGCAAAACATATCTGATTTACATCACTGTAATTAAGAAGGAATTTCTATAAATTTGGTTTAGAGAAAAATATAGTAAAACAAGACTTGTCACATCTATCTCTCTCTCTCTCTCTCTAAATATATATATATATAAGAAATATATACTATTAAAAATAGAAGATAAAAGAATATATAGCATTTTTTATATTTTTATCTTCTATTTTTACTAGTATATATTTCTTATGTCTATATAATTTTTATCTCTATATATCTCTATATATTTATATCTCTATATGTAGCTTCAGAGCAAAACGTATCTTAGCTGTTCGACTGCATTTACATCACTGTAATTAAAAAGGAATTTCTCTAAATTTAGTTTAGAGAAAAATGTAGTAAAACAAGACTCCTACTTTGACTTGTCACATCTATCTTATATATATATATCTTACATATATACTAGTAGAAATAGAAGATAAAAATATATATATTTGTTTGGTATTTTTATCTTCTATTTCTACTAGTATATATTTTTTATCTCTATATAATTGTAGATTTTAAAATACATTTCTATCTCTATATATGTCTTATTATATTATATTTTATATATATTATATCTATATATTTACATTTTCATTGATTAATATTTCTATATATTTTTTCTCAATACTTAATTTTTTATTTTCATTTTCTAATATTTTTATTTCAATATATTTATTTATCATTATTTCCATATATTTCACCCTCTTATTTTCTTTCATATATATTTATAGTAATAAAATTATATATATTATTATTACTATTATATTTATTTATAATGTATATGTATTGTAATTATATATTATCATTATACTATAATATCTATTTATTGTAATACAGTCTTATTAATATTATTCTTATTATTTATACTATATGTTTATTGTTATAATTATAATATATTATTATTATTGTTATTATTATGATATTTACTTACATAATATATTTATTGTAATATTATTTTTGCCTTGCATTTTAGCTTGTTTTCATGTGATTGGACTGGTCGTCTAAGCATTTCTCTGCTCTCATGTATGCCGATGTATCTTACAAAAAGTGCACGCTCTGATGTTCTGTTCTCAGGTCAGTCTGTACACTCTGGAGGAGAACCACATGCTGTGCTTTAAGGTGGAGACTCATGTGGCCGTGGCGGCGGAGCAGGTGTTTGTGCTTCTGTCTGACCTCCGGCGCCGACACGAGTGGGACCCGCATTACAAGTGCGTCCGGTTCGAGAGCTCGCACTGAAAGACAGGAGAACACAGACACTACCATCATCTGGAGCACGCTACCTCACTTCACCAAACACCTTTCCCATGAATCTGCATGTTTTCCTTATTGATTTGCAATAATGTGGCATTTAAAGCCTGAACGGGTTTAATTAGAAGAAACCAAAATCAGCCATAACATTAAAACCACTTAGGCAGCAGGTGAAGAAACAGCCAGTTCCTGAAGATGATGGAGGTGTTGAAGCAGCCTAAGAATCTCAGACACTTTGACAAGAACCAAACTGGGATGTTCTAGACAACTGGATGGTCAGAACATCTCCAAACCATCAGGCAGGCCTTGTGGGGTGTTGCCGGTATGCAGTGGTCAGTAATGACCTACCAAAAGTGCTCTAAGGTAGGACAACCAGTGAACCGGTGACAGGGTCATGGGCGCTCAGGGCTTATGGGTGCTCATGGAGGTTCCACCTCACACGACTTAAAGAAGGATCTTGGAAGATCTGCGAAGGTCTTGGAACCAGATTACACAGAACGCCTTGTGTAGTGAATGCCCCGACATGTCACGAGGGGGACTCACACAATATTAGGCAGGTGGTTTTAATGTTATGGCTAGTCGGTGTACTGAGGGTACAGTCTGGAGCTGCAATGCTGGTAGAACCCTCCGATCCTTTAGAGGAACCTTTATAAGCTGTTTCTCAATCTCTGTGATTGCAGAGAGTGTGAGGTCATCACCCAAGCAGATGAAGATGACACCATTTACCGGGTGGTCACTCCATCTGTTAGCAAAGGAGGAAAAGTGCAGGACTTCATCCTCCTGGCCTCCAGGAGGCGCCCCTGTGACTCTGGGTGAGGAAAGTGTTCAGATGGTTGTTTATTGTAGGCCAACAGTCTATTTCCACGTCTTCCGCCTCCGTGGTTTAAACAGCAGCAGCACTGCTTGTGAATATCTCTACGCTGATGGGCGCGGTGGTCTCGAAATGAGGGGTGTTCAGGTCAGTCTCTGGAGTATTGCTGTGTATCTTAGCAGCGGAAAACACAGCAGTAGGAGCTCCACTGACTGAAAACAGCCTAGACAGACGTTCATCAACAGTCAGACGCTCGTTGCTATTTCGGCAGTGAATTGTCAACACAGGCGCGTGCAGCCCGGCGCTCGTACACCCCCCCCCCCCCCATACTTCACACCACTGAAATAGCAACCCGCCAAGGTCAGTCTGACCGCCCCTGGCTCTTAAAGGGAGCGGCGAGGGAGAGACACACTGATTGGTTTATTACTGCTCGTTACGCCCAAACAAACACACCCGATTCATTAAGAGACTCAGTACATGACTTTTGAGCATTTTGAGCCGAGCAGGGTGAACTTTTCCCGTCGTTACCATAGCAACGACACACTAAAGATCACTAAAAAATGGCCTTAAAAGTTTATGAGCTTTCAAGTTTGAGTGAGTTCCTGCTTCCATCAATCGCCGCCCACAAACTCATTAGAAGCCTAATAAATAAAAAGGATCGTTTTTAGCGTTGTCCTTTTATAAAGGTACAGTGAAAAAATATTTGCCCCCTTCCTAAATTGTTTTAGATCTTAAATTAAGATTAGATTTAATTAAATAATTAAATAATTAAATTAAATAATCTCTGCTCCCCGGGCGCTGGAGTTGGCTGCCCACCACTCTGGGTGTGTGTGTGTGTACTCACTGCCTCTAGTTCACTAGTGTGTGTGTGTTTACTACCACAGATGGGTTAAATGCGGAGGACCCATTTCGCTGTACAGTGACAAATACTCGCACCCTTACCTTAAATAAAAATATATAATTATAAATAAATTAAAAAAAAAGAAAATAGCTTAAAATACATAATTAGCCTTTAATTAACACATTAAAATATTAAATACTAGTAAATTAATGTAAGAAGTAAAGTTATCCATACTTTTCACCTTAAGCCTGTTTGTGCCTCACAGTGACCCGTACTGGATCGCCCTTCGCTCGGTCACCCTGCCTGCATACCCACCCACTGAGGACTACAACAGAGGAGAGGTGCTGTCTGCTGGTTTTCGGATTAAGGCAAAGGACTTCTCTCTCACCGAGGTTTGCCCCAAACAAGAGCCTTTCTCCATTATCTGTTAATATGAGAGTTAATATTTGTCCAAATGTTTGTGGACACCCTTCTAATGAATGCATTCAGCTACTTTAAGTTGCACCCATACCTGCACACACACATACACACACACAAATCAGATCAAATTTGGATTAAAAAGTGGATTAAACAAGTTTTTAATTCATTAGAAATTAATAAATTGAAGAGTGTAGTAAACTACATGAACCCTTTGCTGACAGTGCTGAGCTTATAGCTGTATATAGTTATTTTGATACACCTCTGTGTGTGTGTGTGTGTGTGTGTGTGTGTGTGTGTGTGTCTCAGCTTTCCTACTACAACCAGGCCACTCCTGGCGTGCTGCCGTACATCTCCACTGACATCGCCGGACTCTCCTCCAGTTTCTACTCGGCCTTCGCCTCCTGCAGTGCTTTCCTGGAAGAGAATAAGGACAGTCTGGCCGCACTGCCCTCAGCTACCCCAGGGGAGCCACGCTGGGACACAGCTTAGGGGGGAGGGGGGTGTTATGTAATGGTTAAAGCAGCACAACAGAGTTTTTGTCCACTAGGGGAGTCTTTGTGGGGCCGGGTGGAAAACCGAGGGCTAGCGTCCGGCCCAGTTTACTGAGCTCCGTGTTTTAACACATCTACTAAACCTAATAGCTGACATGTGAGTTTATCCAGGTGTGCAGGGAAAGCAGGAGACTGAGCCTCTCAGGGCCGGAATTTCCACCCCTGCTATAAGAAGCGAGATCCTGTAGCTGATCCTTAGCCTCAGCTGATAGTAACACTCCTAAGTGAGGGAGTTTATAGATGATGGTTGGTACAGCTCAGCTCAGTAGGTAACACCACTGCCAACAATGCACAGATGCCAGGTTCAGTTGCCCACACTATACACCACACCACACTCACTATACCAGTAACCCCTTGATCCCTAGGTTCAGGTTCTAATGCAGAAACTACCCTAAAGTATTTAGTTACCATTTAGCATATTTTGTGTCCTACATGGTTCTATGTTAGGGCCTCTGAAACTGTTAATTATGGCCTTAAGGTCGTTATTAGAGTGAATACCTGTGGGCAGGGCTTAAAAAAGTTACTCGGAGAAGTCTCCTCTTACATTGACCCAGTTTTCCTGGGCCAGATTAACCCAATACAGAATGTAGAAAATCCAATGAACATTATATTTAGATGACTTCCTATCAAATTAAGCAATATTTAGTGTTATCAAGTTTTTAACCCCCTCCAGATCATAATTTACTACCAAAAATTCACTTATTTTTTATTCAAAAGCCATATTTTCTCTGTATATTGTCAGAAATTAGACATTTAACACATTAGTTTTCCTTATATTATTTATATTAAAGTTTATATGTATAGTAATGTTGCTATTTATAGTTTTTGTCTTGGAAGACCCCTTGCTGTTAAAAAACACATGACTTATGACTCCAAATTTGTAACATAACTGTAAGGGCGTTCAAACTTTCTCCTCATAAGAAAATGGCATTTCTATTTATTACATTTTATAAATTATGTTGAAAGGCATTTCTTCAGTTGTGTGAGTTTAGTCCTAACTTCAGCAGAGCTTTTAAAAAAAATGATTACAAATGATTGGCTCTGAGCTAGAGTGCCATCTGCTGGACAAAAACTCGGTTGGGCTACTTTTGGGATTGGATATTAACACACTGGACCTTTTGGTCACCATAAGTGGTCAGCATACAGTATGGGTGTATTATTTATTAGAGAACAGAGGCATTAAATGTAGTTTTCTATGATGTGGGCCCTGCAGCAGCTCTCTAGGACTGCAGTGTAACACGCCAAGAAGGGGCAGTGGTGGCTCAGCGGTTAGAGCACTGGGATATTGATAACAGGGTTGTGGGTTCGATTCCCGGGCTCGGCAAGCTGCCACTGTTGGGCCCTTGAGCAAGGCCCTTTACCCTCTCTGCTCCCCGGGCGCTGGAGTTGGCTACCCACCGCTCTGGGTGTGTGTGTGTGTGTGTACTCACTGCCCCTAACACATGTGTGTGTGTGTGTGTGTGTGTGTGTGTGTGTGTGTGTGTGTGTGTGTGTGTGTGTGTGTGTGTGAGTGTGTGTTCACTACCAGATGGGTTAAATGCGGAGGACACATTTCACTGTACAGTGACAAACACATGCACCTTTACCTTTAAGAAAGGGCAACCTCAACTTTCTATAAGAACACCAAAACACCACTACCCAGCATTTTAGACCTGCAGTGTAAAGTATGCAAATGTGAACATTATATATATATATATATATAATATTTAAATGCTTTAGTAAATATCAGTGAGACATGCACTGTCAAGATACACTACATGTCCAAATGTATGTGGACACTCCTTCTAATGAGTACTATTCAGCTACTTTAAGTGACACCCATTGCTGCCACTCGCGCAGGACTCTCTGGAGCAGACCATGAGCCTATTGGCACCATGCCTACTAATGCCAGGCGTGGGCTAAAGGTTATAAGGTTATAAGGGTATAAACTATATAGTGGAAGAACTGTGTTCTCTGGAATGATGGTGGTGGAGCTCCATCCAGTGATCTTCCAACATCCTGACCTCACTAACGCTCTTGTCGCTGATGCAATCAAATCCTCACAGCAGTGCTCCAGCTCCAAAATCTAGTAGAAAGCCTTCTTCCCTGGACAGTAAAGACAGTTACTCCAACAAAAGCAGGATCAACTCTTTTTTAACACCCTTGATTTCAGAAGAATCAATGATTTGAGCTGGTGTCCCAATACTTTTGTCCATATAGTGTATAATCAGAAAACTGTTTGGCTGGTATAATAGAGCAAAATAGAGTAATGGACAGCAAGAGCCAGTTCTTCTGTGGGTATTTGGAAGCATGGTGTTTTACACAGTCACTACAGAATCTACTACAGATTAATATTGATTGTTTTCTACCTTCTTGTGTGACATTCTGATTGGTCTTTCATTATATTATTTAATAAAAACAATTCATTATTAAATAATGACCTACAAAAGCAGACTGTTGCTTATATATGATATGATATGATATATGTCTGAACCATTAAACACAATAAAGCAGATGTTTGGGGTCTTGGTTTGTATTGATGTGGATTGTGGACTGGCCTTCATACCACTTCTCAGTCTCCTCAGTCACTTTATACTGATTCAGGCTCTTCATTCATCTCCATCACTCTGAATTCAGGTGGATGAGCACCGTTAAGGTGGACTGTCAGCGTGAGTCGTCATGCAGGCTGACTGCGCGGCTCTGGACGCAGAACTTCCACCCTGTAATGGCTTGATTTGATATGAGCCACTCTGGCCTGGGCTGCTAAGAGCTCGTGGTGCTGTTTCTCAGATATGACAGTGTGCCCAGATGCCCGGGACGCTACAGCCTCCGCATGGATGTTCTGTCTCCTACAGAAAACAACAGAAACGCAGCCTCAGTAAAAAGCAATAGTGAGCTTCTTAATTGTGCAAATGCACACCAATGTCTAGCCCCCAACCGTCCAGGGGTTCTATATATTTTCTGTACAGTATCACATCTGTGTATGACCTGTTCTCTGACTATGTACTGTGATGTACCTGTTCTCCAGGTGTGTATCGCTCTGTACCTGTCGTACCAGCTTTATGAGGCACTGTGCCTGCTCTTCACGTGCATAGGGTATCATATCTGTGTAAGGCACAGTCCCTATTTTCCAGCTGTGTAAGGCTCTGTACCTGTTGCCCAGGTGTGTAGGGTGCCTGACATTTCCTCCAGGTGTCTAGGATACTGTTGTCCAGGTGTGTAGGGTATGTAGGGTACTGTACCTATTGTCCAGGAGTGCAGGGAACCATAGCTATTGCCCTTGTGTGTAAGGTATGATGCCTGTTCTCTAGGTATATAGGGTACTGTACCTGCTCTGCTCTGTTAGATTCTATACTTATTCTCGAAGTGTGTGGGATGCTGTGTTTGATCTATCTGAAGATGTGTTGGGTACTGTACCTGTTCTCCAGGTGTGTAAGGTGCTGTACTATTTGTCCAGGTGTGTAGGGTATTGAACCTGTTGTTCAGGTGTGCAGGGTATTAAACCTGTTGTCCAGGTGTGCAGGGTATTAAACCTGTTGTCCAGGTGTGCAGGGTATTGAACCTGTTGTCCAGGTGTGCAGGGTATTGAACCTGTTGTCCAGGTGTGCAGGGTATTAAACCTGTTGTCCAGGTGTGCAGGGTATTGAACCTGTTGTCCAGGTGTGCAGGGTATTGAACCTGTTGTTCAGGTGTGCAGGGTATTGAACCTGTTTGTCCAGGTGTGCAGGGTATTGAACCTGTTGTCCAGGTGTGTAAGGTGCTGTACTGTTTGTCGAGGTGTGGAGGGTATTGAACCTGTTGTCCAGGGTATTGAACCTGTTGTTCAGGTGTGTAGGGTATTAAACCTGTTGTCCAGGTGTGCAGGGTATTGAACCTGTTGTTCACGTGTGTAGGGTATTGAACCTGTTGTTCAGGTGTGTAGGGTATTGAACCTGTTGTTCAGGTGTGTAGGGTATTGAACCTGTTGTCCAGGTGTGCAGGGTATTGAACCTGTTGTTCACGTGTGTAGGGTATTGAACCTGTTGTTCAGGTGTGGAGGGTATTGAACCTGTTGTTCAGGTGTGGAGGGTATTGAACCTGTTGTCCAGGGTATTGAACCTGTTGTCCAGGTGTGTAAGGTGCTGTACTGTTTGTCGAGGTGTGGAGGGTATTAAACCTTTTGTCCAGGTGTGTAGGGTATTGAACCTGTTGTTTAGGTGTGCAGGGTATTGAACCTGTTGTTTAGGTGTGCAGGGTATTGAACCTGTTGTTTAGGTGTGCAGGGTATTGAACCTGTTGTTTAGGTGTGCAGGGTATTGAACCTGTTGTTCAGGTGTGTAGGGTACTGAACCTGTTGTCCAGGTGTGAAGGGTATTGAACCTGTTGTTTAGGTGTGCAGGGTATTGAACCTGTTGTCCAGGTGTGTAAGGTGCTGTACTGTTTGTCCAGGTGTGTAGGGTACTGAACCTGTTGTTCAGGTGTGTAGGGTACTGAACCTGTTGTCCAGGTGTGCAGGGTACTGTACCTGTTCTCCAGGTATTGGTATATGAGCAGCTTCTGAGCCTCTGCCTCATGCTTGCTGGTAGCAACCTGTCTTCTCTTCTCATGCTGTGCGTTGCTGAGTCTTTGTTGATTACACTGTTTTGTGATGACTTTGGCCAGGGACCTGTGCTGTCCGCTAAAATTGATGACCATCTCGTGCTCTGACCTTCTTCTCCTTTTACCCTCCAGAAAGCTGAGGTGTTTCTGGCGGGCAAGTTGCACTTCCTTTTCATTTTTGGCCCTCTGCAGGCTGAGCATTTCTTCCAGTTCGGCTTTGTCTTGGTCTTGTTGTAAAAGTGCATCCCTCCTCCTAGCCTCCATGAAGCTCTCGCGGTGGCCACGGGCACTGTCACGCCGGCCCTGCAACTCCACAACCTGTTCCATCTTCTCCTTCAGATCCTCAGCCTTCTTCTTCGCCCAGTAAGCCCTTTCGATCGTCTGGAATGGGACTAGGGTGAAGCAGTCGTGGCACCTGACGATAAGGATGGGAATCAGTGGGATTTTATCGATACTGATACTCTTATTGATACACTCATTGATTTGGTACTTGGTTCTTTTGTACTTTATGGCCACCATGTAGATCCATCAGTTTCTCCTTACCTGCCACTGAAGCGCTTCTCAGAAGAAATTTTGGGAGGGCGTTGCTGTGGGCAGTAAGGGCGGACAGGTTTCTGTGAATGAAGACGACCAATGGCATCCCGCACCTCCTGTCCAAGAGCTTTACGGGATATTAGCATGTGGGTGTACGGCTCTGACGAGTGCACGGTGGCCTTGAAGCCAAGCAGATGAAAGGCCTCCCTGTCCATCACCTCATCGTGAACATCATCCACACCAACAAGACCTAAAGGCAAAGGATAGAGTCTATAACAACAATAACTTACTATCAAGGGTGTGGGTGAACTGCACCACTGCTGGACTACACCCTTGTCAAACGTACTGAGTTTGCTGTCGCCTGGTTTCATGATGTTGCTCTCAGGAGTGTTACACGGCATCCTGAGGTCCTTCAGCATCTTGCTGTCTAGTGATCGCACGCTCATCTCCTCCTGCACCATCTGTTGTGTAAAGGGACAACATGCTCAGAATCACCTCTTTTCTAATACTTTAACAATCTCGGCTTATCTCACCTCCGGCCTGTCCACCTGCTCCAGTTTACTCAGGTTCATAAACAGCCTTTTCACTGCTGAATTTCTCTCCTCCAGCTTCTGTGAGATAGAAGAAGATCATTCATTTCAGAAACTGAAGTCCATCAACGATTCATCAGGATGGACAGACTGAAACGACCAATATGGACATCTGAAAATGTGGCCATCTGCACTTATATCAAAACGGATTGGGCATATTCTTCATTTATATTGTATACATATACATATATGGACAAAAGTATTGGGACACCTGCTCATTCAGTGTTTAGGGGAATTAAAAAGAGTTGATCCTGCTTTTGTTGGAGTAACTGTATCTAGTACCCAGGGAAGAAGGCTTTCTCCTAGATTTCTGTGAGGATTAGAGCATTGTTGTGAGGATTTGATTGCATTCAGACACAGCTGCTCCACAGCTCAATGCTGGGGGGCTTTATACCCCTCTAGCCCACGCCTGGCATTAGGCAGCATGGTGCATCAGTTCATGCTTATCTGCTCTGGAGAGTCTTTTTTTGTGCATATGTGCATTTGCACATCTGTGTCAGCTATGGGTGCTGAACATAAAGCAGCTGAAAGTCCATATATTCTACTATTATCATACATTTAAAACATATATTAAGCCATATATCAGATTTACGTATGGGGTCAGAAAGTTTTCCCCAGTTTTTCCTATTTTTCACATTTTAGAAAATATATTAATCTATAAAATAACACATAAGAACTCATATTAATAAAATATAAATAAATAAATACTATATATTACCTCTAGCCTATTTGTCTTGTACACAGTCTCACTAAGACCATTCCATGTAAAAATTATTGCACTTGGTACGTAAAGGAAGTCTGATTCTAAAAAATGCACCAAGCCTGAATACACACAGACTTCACACATATACTTTACACTACTGCCACTGGAACTGAACTGATATTGTAAGCATGTGATCACTGATACCAGGCCAAGCTGATCTGTCCTGCACTCCTTAATCCAGGATCTAGTGGTTTCTGGAGAGTGGGGTGTCAACTGTGCACTGACTGGAGTTCCACTCCTCTGTAACACTCTGCATAATCTGGAGGCACATCAAAGTAAGGAGGTCATATATTGACTGTGTTCATCATCAGCTTTAGAGATTATAGAGTTTGTTCTTATTTGATTTAACACCTTAAATTACAGACTTATTATCCAGTTATTAATATTTAGGACCTGTTATTCAGTATCTACTATGCCTTATTTAATGACTACTCTAAATGATCCAGTATCCACTATGAATTATTCAGGACCTACTCTGAATTATTCAGTATGTACTCTGAATTATACATTATGTATTCTGAATTATTCAGTATCTACTCTTAATTATTTAGTATTTACTCTGAATTATTCAGTATATACTATAAATTATTCAGTGTCTACTCTTAATTAATCAGTATTTACTGTGAATTATTCAGTATCCAATATGAATTATTCAGTATCTACTATGAATTATTTAGTAGCGAATATGAATGATACATTATCTATTCTGAATTATTCAGTATCTACTCTTAATTATTTAGTATTTACTCTGAATTACTCAGTATATACTATAAATTATTCAGTGTCTACTCTTAATTAATCAGTATTTACTGTGAATTATTCAGTATCCAATATGAATTATTCAGTATCTACTATGAATTATTTAGTAACAAATATGAATTATACATTATCTACTTTCAATTATTCAGTGGCTACTAATTATTATTTAGAATTTACTCTGAATTATTCAGTAACCACTATGTATTATACATTATCTATTATGAATTATTCAGTATCTACTATGAATTATTCAGTACCTACTCTTAATTATTCAGTATTTACTCTGAATTATTCAGTAACCACTATGAATTGTACATTTTCTACTATGTATTATTTACTATCTACTATAAATTATTTAGCGTCAAAAAGTATATATTTTTATATATTATTCAGCAGCATCTATTAGATATTCAGGACCTGCTATGGCTTCAGGATATACTTAGAAATGTCAGTATCTACTACAAATGATTCAGTAACTACAATTAATTCTTCAGTGTCACTATGACATGCCCAATGTGTAAGCTCTGCAACTCTGTTAGGAACTGAAATGAAGGCCTACGGTTTGAGTGGTTAATATACCCAGTTTTGTAGGTGTGGAAAATATGTAATGTTCACCCTAGTCTCTTCCTGGTGAGGTGTCCTCTAATCCATTTCTGGACAATGAGAATTGGGCAGTATTTAGCCTGGATGTGATTTATCTCCACAACTAATCCTTGTACCTTTTTCAATTCAGCCTTGTATGAATCCTAAGATACAAAACATCAAAAATCACAAGCATAAACCACTTTTCTAAAAACTGGAATCAATGATTACTTTAATAACTGTGATTTTACGTTATTCCACTTAATAGAGTAGACTGAAACATGCTGAAAAAGCTTTGTATTATCATAAGAATGATTGCATTCAGATTCCTTTTGAATGGTGATGTATGATAAAGAAAAAAGGCAATCAATATCAATACTGACCGACTTTGAAGATGGATAGAGATTCACACAGAAAGAGGAAGCCATCGTTTTAAACTTAGGAGGAAGGTGCCAGCTTTCCACGATTTCCTCATCTGAGATGACGTGGTTATCCAAGGCCTTCAGGGACCAAATGCTGTTGACGACGCAGTGCCTGTAGTTCCGCTTCAGACTGAGCGGCGTGTCGTAGAGGGTTAGGGCCGTTAGTCTCAGACAGCCGGACAGAGCACTAATACTGCTCCTGTCTGCGATGTTGTTGTCGTGTAGATTGAGGAGTCGTAGATCTTTCAGATTACTCCAAAACGAAGCACTGGGAAGATGACTGATCTGACCAGACAAAAAAATGATGTTATTAAATTCACATTTTGCTTCCAGAATTGCATAGATTATACACACTACAGTGCAAATGTTAAACTATACTGAAAATCTGCTGAACTGGACAGTAAGTGTAAATCACTGATATCAGAATAAACACTAATAATAACACTCCTACAGAAAGTGGTGGAGGTTCTCCATCACTGTGTTCATCATTAGAACATCTCCAAAGTTCTCCTCATGGAGTCTAGTATTATTTAGAGTTCTCCTCAGATCAACACCTGGTTTGGTGGTAAATCAGGGCTTAATGATGGTAAATCAGGTGAGCTGCTGCTGCTGCTGCTGCTGCTGCTGCTGATGGAGTTGAACACATCCTCCACGCTGTGCTGGCTGGACTGGGTGGTGTCCAGGAGAAATCTGGAGGAACCGAGCTCTGATCTTCAGACTAGCTCACCGACAAGATCTCACTACTTTCTTTCTTCAGAATGAGAAGCTCTTGTTCCTCCTTTTTACTGGATTTATCTTCACCTGCTTTATCTGTTCTGATGAGATCTGGAGCTTCTACAGGAAAACTTTCTCACTGCTGAGAGATCAGGATCTAGAGTACTGGGATTAGGGGTCTAAACTCTCTGAATGGCACTGTATTTCATAAACATATATTTGTTGGGTCATTGTAACCCAAATAGGAAAGTTATGATGAAAGTTATCTAAAAACACACATTTCAGGTTTATTTTAATTGTGTGTATTTTTTGTACGTTTATTCACAATACAATTAGGATTATTTTTTGTGTTTTTAAATATATAAATATATCACACAAGTGTATTTTTAGCTATATGTAGTGGTCAGCCTGAAACACGGCTTCAGATTTGTGCTCAGACTCAGATAACATATGGACCAAAAGGACATTTAATGGGTTACTGACTGTATTCACCCTTCTATCTGAACCACTGCCATCTATGAACCATGTCTAAACTTTGCTTTGACTTGTATATGGTGTATGCATTCAATACAATAACCTACAGCCCCCAGGCACAGTTATTAATGATTAATTATTAGTGATTAAACTGAATCTGTCATTGCTGTTTTCAGAATGAAGAATGGGGTATGGCCCAGTCCCAGTACAGACCCCGATGTACAAATTATTAGAGGATTAACAATAATAATTATCATCAGAAATACCTGATTCCCCTTCAGATCCAGCTTTACCAGGTGAACACACTCTGCAAGAGGATCTATCCTGGTCAGGAAGTTGTCAGCCAGGATGCAGATTTTCAGTGCTTTGCAGCTTCCAAGCTGGTCCAGGTTCTTTAACAGCAGGCCACTCAGACGGACCAGTAGAATGTCCTGTAGGTTTGAGGCTTCATCCTCCGGTAAGGTGCTACGCCCATGGTCCAAAATTAAGGACTCAGAGCAGTTCACCAGAAACGCCTTCTGAGCAATGAGGGCCTCCATTTCACTGCCACAGGTCCTACTGGATGATAGTGGGGTGGGGGTCAGAAAAAATAATACCAGTCAAATAAGAGATATCGTCGTTGTCATGCAAACGCCTTCGCAAAAATGTCAATTTAGCCAATTTTTGACTTTTTTAATATAAACCGAATCTGGCAACTGGAATTTATATGATGTCCAGGATGAATGGACCAATAGAAATGCTCCAAAATGACAAATTAAAACTTTTTACACTGACCTCCTGTAAAGTGAGTCTTTTGCATCAGTGATGAAACTATTTGCTCAGTAAACTACTACCAAATGTTTGTGGACACCCCTTCTAATTAATGCATTCAGCAACTTTAGGTTGCACCCAATGCTGACGCAGATGTACAAATGAACACACACACACACACACACACAGATTGTTTAGTCCTTGTAGAGAAGTACTGCCAATAGAATAGGACTCTCTGTAGCAGATAAACATTGATGAAGCTATTGACATCATGCTGCCTAATGCCAGGCGTGGTCTAGAGGGGTATAAAGCCCCCCAGCATTGAGCTGTGGAGCAGTGGAAGAACTGTGTTCTCTGGAATGATGGTGGCGGTGGAGCGCCATCCAGTACTTTTGGGATGAGTTGGGGAGTTGGGAATGATGACTCAATGCTCCTCCTCCAAAATCTAGTAGTAGGAGGAGGAGGAATCTGACCTCTACACTGAAAGTTAAGAAGGTCTATTTCCATCTCCTGTAAAGTGAGTCTTTTGCATCAGTGATGAAACTATTTGCTCAGTTAACTACTACCAAATGTTTGTGGACACCCCTTCTAATTAATGCATTCAGCAACTTTAGGTTGCACCCATTGCTGACGCAGATGTACAAATGAACACACACACACACAGATTGTTTAGTCCTTGTAGAGAAGAAGTACTGCCAATAGAATAGGACTCTCTGGAGCAGTTACACATGATGAACCTACTGGCACCATGCTGCCTAATGTCTGGCGTGGGCTATAGAGGGGTATAATAAAGCCCCCCAGCATTGAGGAGCTGTGGAGCAGTGGAAGAACTGTGCTCTCTGGAATGATGGTGGTGGTGGAGCTTCATCCAGTACTTTTGATGGGATGAGTTGGGGATGATGACTCAATGCTCCTCCTCCAAAATCTAGTAGAAAGTCTTCTTCCCTGGACAGTAGAGACAGTTACTCCAACAAAGCAGGATCAGCTCTTTCTAAACAGTGAATGAGCAGGTGTCCCAATACTTTTGTCTATATTGTGTACACTGCTAATAAATGCTATTCAGGTCATTTAAGGTCATTCTGTGGTGTTGGTTCAGCATCTGGACTGCTTCACTGTGGCTCACACCTCTGCTGGGCAAATAAACAAGCTCCTCAGGTGTAGCTTTAGCAGCTAGTGCTAGCTACCTGTACCTCTGCTTGTGTCTTTACTTCATTAGATACCTCAAATATACTTAATCCTGTAATGCTCTTACCTCAGGGTGACTTCAGACTCTTTAACCCACCGGTATGCAGCACTAATTTTATTTTTGTAACATGTTTATTGTTATTTATAAGCTCCAAACCTACTTCTGTTAATAGCTAGCTAGCTAGCACACGTGCTGACTACATACAAAGTAAACACGAAAGCCGCAGTTGCTATGGCAACAAGTTTGACACGCGAGAAAATTTTTTTCCTGCTGATTATTTTATTTAATCACAGCTTTATCACAAATGAAAACAAGTAAGTGCTAAAATGAAACCCTATACATAGAAATTAATTGTTAAAAAAAATATTTAAAATAATAGCTAAAGTGAATTGCGGGTTGTGTCACGTGACTCAGAAAGTCGTGCCGATAGAAGTTGCTATTCTTTAAACAAATGTAAATGTAAAGTATTTTTTTTAAATATGTTTATTTTTATTTATAAGCTCCAAATCTACTTCTGTTAGCTAGCTAGCACTAGTGCTAACTACACAAATCGTAACACGAATTCCGCAGTTGTTGCTATGGCAACAAAGGTTTGACACGCGGGTACTTTATATTATCCTGCTGATTATTTTAAAACACACCTTTATGACAAATGATAAACAATCAATTGCTAAAATAAAACCCTATAAATAGAAATTAATTGTAATTTTTTTTTAAGTAATAAAGATAATTGCGGGTTGTGTCACGTGACTCAGCAAGCCGGCGAGCGGGATAGAAGTTGCTATTCTCTAAACAAATGTTTATTTTTTTAACATGTTTATTTGTATTTATAAGCTCCAAATCTACTTCTTTTAGCTATCTAGCATTAATCCTAACTACACAAATCGTAACACGAATGCCGCAGTTGCTATGGCAACAAATGTTTGAGTATTTTTCCTGCTGATTATTTTAAAACACAGCTTTATGACAAACGAAAACAAGTAAGTGCTAAAATAAAACCATAGAAATAGAAATAAATCGTTAAAAACAATAATAAATAATAATAACAAATAATAATAATAACAAAGGTTTGATTTTTTTCTGCTGATTATTTTAAAACACAGCTTTATTACAAGCGAAAATAAGTAAGTTATAAAATTAAACCATAGAAATAGAAATAAATTGTTAAAAAATTAATAAAAGTAATAAAATAAATTGCGGGTTATGTCACGTGACTCAGCAAGCCGGCGAGCAGGAAGCAGAGAGTCGTGGTTTGTTGTTATTCTCTAAACAGATGTTTATATGTATATAGTAATATATATAAAACATATTTTACATAAACTCGACTTGCAAAAAGCTTAACTTAAAGGACACGTCGCTGTTTTCTTCAGGGGGCGCTTCCACGCCGTGTGTTTCCTCCTGCTTGCCTTAGTTAGCCAGCCAGGTGGCTAAGCTAGCTAGCTAACGTTGCACTGAGCTTGTCAGAATGAATGAAGAGCCCAGCAGTAACACACTCCTGCAGAAAGCCACCAAGGACAAACTGGAGAAATTCAACAGACTACGGGGTAAAAATCTATCATCACTAGCTATATAACTGTAGGGTCTATATGGGTCTACTTAGCTGACCAGCTAGTTAGTGCTGGCTCCTCTCCTCTGCTCTGCCCTTATCTGCTGTGCTCTAGACTGGTCAGGCAGATCACTAGTGCTAGAAGTTCTGCTGATCTGACCTGATTCAGCTCCAGAAGGACTGACATGACCATTAGCAGGGCAGTAAATGAGCTGGAAAGCGCTGCTGCACTGCCTGTAGGGGATTCCCAGAGATGTATCAAGCATTCTGCACCATTCAGTGGTTATTAAAGGCACAGACCCAGAGAGCAAGCTGTCAGACCAAGGTGTTTGGACCAGTATTACACAGCAGGGTTTTAATTAATGCTTATAAGCATTAATTAAAGTAAATAAGTATATATAGTGGGCAGTGGTGGCTCAGCGGTTAGAGCGCCGGGATATCGATAACAGGGTTGTGGGTTCGATTCCCGGGCTCGGCAAGCTGCCACTGTTGGGCCCTTGAGCAAGGCCCTTTACCCTCTCTGCTCCCCGGGCGCTGGAGTTGGCTGCCCACCGCTCTGGGTGTGTGTGTACTCACTGCCCCTAACACATGTGTGTGTGTGTGAGTGTGTTCACTACCAGATGGGTTAAATGCGGAGGATTTAACTGTACCGCACATTTCGCTGTACAGTGACAAATACGTGCACCTTTAAGTTTAACCTTTAGTGGTTGGTGTGGCGCAACAGATAACACCACTACCTGCACTGACCTACCACAAGATGTTGAAACTGGGGTTCGATTCCCAGTCTGGGTGACTATGCTGCGCTACACCAATAAGAGTCCTTGGGCAAGACTCCTAACACTACACTGGCCCACCTGTGTAATACGAGTCACCCTGTAAGTCGCTCTGGATAAGAGCGTCAGCTAAATGATGTAAATGTAAATATAAGTTGAGCTCTCAGAGGAAGGAAACCACATTCAAACTGACCAGGCTAAACTTAGTTTAACTAAGTGAATTGATTTTCTGTGAAAATGACTAGTGTCGCCCCGATATCGGAACTGTATCGGTATCTGCGACGATACTGGCACTTACACACAGTATCAGTATCGTCAATAGAGAGCACCGATACCATGAAGCTTACTGACGCCCTACATTATTTTAACATAAACTTGCAAACGTTCAAACAACCAGTAAAATTCAGTCATAAATAGTTATTATCATAAACAGACGTTTAACGAACTCTCAGCACTTTCTGTCTGCATGTGGTGTTTATTGTTGGTTGAGTTGAGTTGAGTTTCAGCAGCTTGTTTAAAGGAAACACTGAAGTTTAGTAGCTTTAGTAACTAGTAGAGACGTGAACCTGAAGGTGAAACTGCTGCTCTGTTTGTCTCTAAACTGGCGTGTTTTTTTTTCACGGCTCTGAAATGTGGATTAAACAGCAGTTAAAAGCTTTTTGGTGAAGCTGAGCCAGATTCTGCTTCCCTACCTGCTCGTGTTTCTGCATTGTGGCCATTTTTATTTTTTTTTTCAGCTCTGAAACTTTTCAGATGTGCAGATCCTCAACCAGTAAACGCTGTTATTTCAAGCTTATTTGATCTTATTTGAGATAAATATAAAAAAAGTGGATATAAAAAGTGGAATTCTGTAAATATCAGGATTTCGAGTCCGAGTTGGTATCAGTATCGGTACTCTGCATCGGCAAATACTTGGAAATCTGGTATCTTAAAGAAAAAAAATCCCTAAAAATGACATTAAAATATATAAAAATGTGTTTACTTTAGCAAATCTTGAGATATCACAGACCACAGATCACAAACACAGTTTGTTGTATTTGAATGATTCATACAGTTCTACTCAGTATTATCATGTGTAATAACACAGTACTTCAGCCTTTGGGGCAATTGTAGCACCTTACAGTGGTGCTGAATTGAACCAGGGGTCATCATGACATTTACTATAGGCATTTACTACAGACATTATTTTGCTTCACATCCTACATGAACGTGTACACCATAAATAGTTTGCAAATAGGCCAAAATCTTCTCTAAACTATCATATAACAGTGTCTCAGACTGCTTTGTGGAGATGGATCTTGATGTTAAGTGTTTTTCCAGGCAGGGAAGTAAAACCTGGCGAGTTCTGGGACCTTGTGGTCATCACTGCAGCGGACGAGGACCAGAGAGCTGCCTACGAACTCCAGATCCGTGAGAAGTGCAGCAGGAAGGAGCTGCCGCTTGGTATTAGTTACCACGTGATTGCAGATCCTCCAGGATACAAGATTGGTCAGTAGAACAGCGGATGTTATTATGAAGCTTTACGTCATCTGCAGTGTCAAGATTACAGTATGATCCTGTGTCCGGTGTTGGTGCAGGTAACGGAGGGTCAACGCTGCATTCACTGCAGATCCTGAGTGATGCGTATGGGGAGTCCCTGTCGAGACTCAGAGTCATTCTCATACATGCAGGTAAAGTGCTTTTAAATAGGAATTTAAACTTCAATTATCTGCTTGTTTTTAAATAATGGACATTGAGGAGATACTGGATGAGTCTAAGATACTGGATGACAGATGGACAGACAGACTGGAGCCGAAAAACACCTAAACCTGTTCAGTCATTTATGTATTTTTATATTGGCATGAAAATAATAACAGAAAAATTCTACAACTTAGGCCTACTTGAAGCTCCCTAGCCACAACATCCTAATAGTGGCAAGGCAAAGCGAGTAAAAGCATTCAAAAGCATTTAAACAATATTTAAAAATAGTTGTTAAAAAAATCTGTCAATAAATAAATATACAATATTAAATAAAATAATAATTATTAATATAATAATAATAATAAATAAATAAATTAATTAATTAAATAAAAAATATATACAATTTCCCACTGGATAGCAGCTATAACTAAACAAATTGAATATCACATCCTAAGTGTGGGAACTAATCAAAAGATACGTTGAACAGCAGCCATAACTTTACTTTTGCTCTTAGTATCTTAGTAGATCTTAGTAGATCATTTGAGGTAACCAGCTGTTCTAAGCTGTTCCTTAAACCTTGGAATATCTGTGCCAGCAAACTTTTTTAAAACCTCCAAGGAGTTGATAAAGCTTAAGATAACATTCAGGTGTCATATTTTTTAAAACAAATGGTCGTATTAGTGTAAAATCCTGTAGTGTTACTCTACCGCCTCAGCCCACATGCTGCTCTACCTTCAGATCAAGCTTCTGGAGCTTCTCTCAGCTTGTCCAGAAAAGCATGTTTATTTTGCACTTTCCAACTGTAGGGGGAGCCCAAGATAAGGAAATGGCAATTATATTATTAAGTTACACCGGTGTTTGTATTTGCATGGAATTTCTCTTTTAATCATCTGCAAATTTGTCCATCAGTACCGGCCAGTAATTAACACTAATAATTTTAATAATCTCCATGCATGCAGGGGGCTTCAGTCAGCGCTTACCCAACGCTAGCGCCCTTGGGAAAATCTTCACCGCGCTACCTTTAGGAGAGCCTCTGTATCAGATGCTGGAGCTGAAGCTGGCCATGTACGTGGACTTCCCGTCGCACATGAAGCCTGGCATGCTGATCACCTGTGCCGATGACCTCGAACTGTACAGCGCAAGTGACCGCATCGTGTTCGATAAGCCAGGCTTCACCGCGCTGGCCCATCCTTCGTCTCTGTCCATCGGAACCACTCACGGAGTGTTCGTTCTGGAACCAGCAGAAGATCCCTCAGTCCGAGACCTGGAATACAGAACCTGCTTCCAGTTCTTGCACAAACCCAGCGTGGAAAGAATGCGCAGTCGTGGCGCTGTGTGTACGAACGCGGACCACGAGTTTGTCTACACGGACAGCACTTACTACGTAGATCACGCCACCACAACGCTGCTGCTGGATTTGTTCAGAGACATCCGACCTTTGAGGTGTGAAGTAGACGCTTATGGAGACTTCCTCCAGGGCCTGGGGCCAGGAGCCACTGTGGATTACACCAACGACACTGCCAACGTCACCAAGAAGGAGAGCAGCCTGGTGGAGATCAGGGAGAAGATCTTCCACTGTCTCAGAGGAGCACCTCTCAATGTCATTCTTCTCAACGAATCAAAGTTCTACCACCTGGGAACCACTGAGGAATACCTGTTCCACTTCACAGCTGACCCGTGTCTCAGGGGGGAGCTCGGCATCCTGCCAGCCGCCTTCAGCGTGTATGAACCTGAGGCTTCGGAGAAAGCTGCTGCTTGTGTTATGCATAGCGTTCTACACCCTAGTGCTTCAGTATCTGTGGGCAGCGTGGTGGAATACTCCAGACTGGGGGCCGAGGTCACAGTTGGCACCAGGGCTATCGTCAGCGGTTGCTGGGTTGGTGCAGGACTTTCAGTGCCTGATGAAACCTTCATCCACTCCTTAAGCACCAGTCTGGACGGCAGGACCTGCTTTGTGACCGTGGCGTTTAGCGTTCGAGATGACCTGAAGAAAAGCGTGAGCAGTCCTGCAGGTGTGAACGAGCTGGAGCTGTTTGGAGCCACCCTGGAGGAGTGTGTGAGCCGCTGGGGGCTGTGTGCTGGAGACGTGAAGTTTTCAGGGGATGGAAGTGTGTGGAACTTGTGGAACTGCTGTCTTTTCCCTGTGTGTGAGGATAGGAAGAGTTCGTTTGCTGCAACACTGGGGATGGTGTGGGCAGTGCGTGGAAAGGAGACGGTGGCCTTACCCAGAAACACCAAATTACTCTCGCTGCAGGAGATCCTGCAGAACAAGGACCTGGAGCAGATGCTGGGCTTCAGAAAAGGGCTGTATGAAGAAATTCTCGCAGCTAAATGATGCACAGCATGCTGTAGGTCAACAGCACTGTATAATTGCACAGTTTGGTGCACGTAGTCAATCAGCAGATACACATCTGGTGTCTGAAGTTTGCTTCTTTGATTTTGCACTGGAGCTACAGGGCTAATTCGCTTAGTCACACCATAGCAACCACCTAGCAACACCATAAAACCCATCTAGTAACCACTTAGCCAAACCATTTCAACTACACATCAACACTACAGCACCATGGCAACAGAATAGCAACCACTTAGCAACACCATAGCAACCACTTAGCAACACCACAGCAATCGCCTAGCAGGACAAGGGAACCATTTAAGGAGTGCAACCATTCTCTTCATCATTTTCTTCAGGAAATGCACTTTTCTAGTGGTTGTTATGGTTTCTAGGTATGGCAATAACACAGGAGAACCATCTCTGGTTCCTTAAAGAACCTTGTAATGGCCTTTGTATTCTGAATAGAGTAGTGCAAGCCACAGACCCAGATCATCACACACCTGACTGTATTGACTTGTTCAGTCTTTGTTTATTCTGATTTAAGCTCTGCTACCAATCAAAAGTTTGGAATCACTTGTAATATTAAAGAGTTTTGTTATTTTATATACATATAACATCTCATATCTGTCTTGGGATTTGATCACCATTTAAAATCTGATTTTATTTTTATATTATATTATATTTTATTATATTATAACATTAATACTCTCCTCAAAAGCATCCACAGCTCTGTTTGTCATTTTTGTACTTATTAATTGTATTTATTTAAAATTTATATCAGATGATTTGGGTTATGGGATTTATGGAATGAACAAAACCATTATTGTTATTATTATTATTATTATTATTATTATTATTGATAATAACATAATGAATCTCTGCCTTGTTTGGAACACTGAAATTATTTTTATTAAAATCCATATGTTTTGACTATTTCCCCTGACTGTTTGATGTGAAAGGTTTATTCACCTACCTTAATGAACTCCAAGGTCTGTTAAATCACAGCAGTACAAACAGCCTGTGCTTCACAAACACAGCAACAGCACCTGAGATACACTAAATGGCCAAAAGTATTGGGACACCTGCTCTTTCATTCACTTTTCTTCTGAAATCAAAGGCATAAAATATAGAGCTGATCCTGCTTTTGTTGGAGTAACTGTCTCAACTAGAACTTAGAGGGACATTGCTGTGAGTATTTGATTGCATTTCAGAGAACACAGCTCTTTCACTGCTCCACAGCTCAATGCTAGGGGGGCTTTATACCCCTCTACTAGCCCACGTCTGACATTATGCAGCATGGTGCCAATAGGGTCATGATGTTTATCTGCTCCAGAGAGTCCTATTCTATTGGCAGTGTTGACGTGTTAATTACTGACACATTTAAACCAATTTACTGTTCTACACAGTAAATTACTACAATTATAAGCCATAACATTAAAACCACCTCTTATGCTGCCAGAACCCAATTGCCCAATTGAGGCCTGAGCCTTGAGCATCACTGAGCCTTGGGCACCGGTGACCCTGTTGCTGTCTGTCCATAATGCACTTTTGGTAGGTCAGTACTGACCACTGCATATCAGGACCAGCCCACAAGACCTGCCTGATGTTCTGGAGATGTTCTGACCCAGTCATTGTCTGGAACATCACAGGTTGGTCTCAGATTCGTATGCTTGACCACTGTTCGCTTGCTGCTTAACATATCCACCCCTAAATAGGTTCCATTGAAACCAGATCTGACCTGGTTTTAATGTTATCTCTCTCTCTCTCTCTCTCTCTTTTACACACACACACACACACACACTATCTCTCTCTGGAGGGGGTTCAGCTGTCCCTGCTGTCAGACATTCCTCCCAGTGTATTTTTAGCAGTGTGATCCTGGGCTTTATCTGCTCGTGTCTATTGTGTGTGAGACCGGAATAGAGTTTCAGCTGCAGGACACTTTTGTCTCGTCTCCTAGTGAAGACGGTCCAGGCCGAGCGGTGGTCCGATGGGGAATTACAAATCAAGACCCACTCAGACATGCACAGGTAAAGCCCCCCTTAAACTCTGTTGTTCACTTACTAACCTTAACACTTGTCCTTCGCTGACCTCTATCGGTTTTATGATGCAGCTTGTTTCTTGACATTTTCGTTGCATGACGTGATCAGAGCTGGTATCAGTCCGATACTATCCAGTATCACCATCAGACTGATATCAGCGGGAAGTGCTGGATTAGACATTGGAGAGGTTCATGAATGAACTCAGTCAATGTTTTTTATGCCAACAACTCATTTACTTCACAAAAATTACAATATATAGTAGGCAATATTTGGACAAAAGTATTGGGACACCAGCACATTCAGTGTTTCTTCTGAAAGCAAGGGTATTAAAAAGAGTTTATCTGGCTTTTGTTGGTATGAAGGGGAGGAAGGCCTTCTACTAGCTTTTGGAGGAGCATTGCTGTGAGGATTTGATTGCATTCAGCAACAAGAGTGTTCGTGAGGTCAGGATGTTGTATATACTCCTCAAGCCCATGCCTGGATGGCATTAGGCAGCATGGTGCAAATAGGTTCATCATGTTTATACGCCTCTACAGGGACTAGACAAGACACATCTGTATCACAGGGGTGTCCACAAACATTTGGACGTATATTGTCATTACCTTTTTCTTGCTGTTTACCAGTTCTTGGTGCGAGATAAGTCCTGTTAATAGGTGTGAAGTTAATTTCATGAGTAGGTATTAAGCATAGCTGATGGTAGGTAGGCCAGGGGCGGGGGACCAAGGGATGGAGGGCCCTGCCTGAAGCTGAACTGAAGCTCTTTGCTGAAGATAAGTATCTAAATATATAAGCACTGGTGCCCAAAACTGGTGCCCAAACACTAACCCTCCGGTCTCACAGCTGGATGGATCTGGCACAGGTATCTTCCCTCTGATATCCCACCCAGCACCCTGTTTTCTGATGCCAGCCTGATGCCCATCTCTATGAGATCAACCCCCTACCCACCCCACCTCCAGCGTATTTCTCCAGATCCTGCTGACAAACAGCTGACCTTGTCCCTCCCTGTGCCGTCTCCCCTGTAGACGAATGGAAGAAGAAAGTGAGCGAGTCGTACTCCGTGATCATCGAGAGACTGGAGGACGACCTGAGGGTCAAGGACGAAGAGCTGGCCGAGCTGAAGCACGTGTTCAGGTGAGGATGAGGAGGAGGAAATGTGCAAATGTGGTATATTGTCAATGTCTCATGCTGTAATACTCCTACTCTCTCTATAAATACCTGCTCCTGTGATGGTTTGTGAATTGCACAGCTCGGACGAGGCCTTCAACAAAGTGAACCTGAACTATCGGACAGAGAACGGCCTGTCTCTGCTGCACCTGTGCTGCATATGTGGAGGTAGGACCTACCTAAACGCCAGAGTGGTCCCTTGGGAGATTCTGCTTATTTTGCTTGGCTTATGAGCAGATAAGACTCAGCTAGGCCCAGGCCTAGCTCAGGCTTTTAGGCCCCTAATCCCAGTACTCTAGATCCTGATCTCTCAGCAGTGAGAGGGTTTCTACAGTAGAAGCTCCAGATCTCATCAGAACAGATAAAGCAGGTGAAGATAAATCCAGTAAAAAGGAGAAACAAGAGCTTCTCATTCTGAAGAAAGAAAGTAGTGAGATCTTGTCGGTGAGCTAGTCTGAAGAACAGAGCTCGGTTCCTCCAGGTTTCTCCTGGAAGCCCCCCAGTCCAGCCAGCACAGCGTGGAGGATGTGTTCAACTCCATCAGCAGCAGCAGCAGCAGCAGCTCACCTGATTCACCATCATTAAGCCCTGATTTACCACCAAACCAGGTGTTGATCTGAGGAGAACTCTAAATAATACTAGACTCCATGAGAGAGGAGAACTTTGGAGATGTTCTAATGATGAACACAGTGATGGAGAACCACCACCACTTTCTGTAGGAGTGTTATTATTATTATTAGTGTTTATTCTAATATCAGTGATTTACTGAGTTCAAAAATTCAGACGCTTACCTGCTGTTACTGTAACAAACGCAGTGTTCATATGATGAACAGGAAACAAATCCCATATCAGGACGCTGATGCTGAAAGGACTGCGCCCCTCCAGACTGACCAGGAATGGCTTCACTGCCCTGCACCTCGCCACCTATAAGGTACACCTCACTAATAGGCCGCTGGACTACAACACTGCAGAAACAGCCTCTGATTACTCAGAGAAGAAAAGACATGACACACTGTCACTATAATGTTTACTGTAGTTAATTCCTTATTCACTTTTCTCCAAAATATGAGTCTGGCAGTTGTTCTTCACCTTGCGTCTGGATTTCATGACGAATGAACCAATAGAAATGCTCCAAAAGTACATGGAATAAAATATTTTTACATTGACCTCCATTGAAAGTTAAGCAGGTTTTTTCCTTCTCCTGTAAAGTTTTCATTTTAGAGATATGAGGTTTCTGTGTGATGGTGAATGACTGTGGGATTATGTGAGGAGAGTCTACAGTTTCTCTACCATTTGGTGGCATGCAGTGAAGAGGCCACTTGCTGGCCACTTTATCAGAAACCTTGCTGGTGCACAGTTGAAGACTGTAGCTCATCTGTTGATGGAGAATTTGTGTTCGGCGTCCTCTAGACCTCCGTCAGGGTGGATTTCCCGACCACTGAGTCGTTCTTGGCTGGAGATTTCTGTGATTTCTGTCCTAAGTAACGTGTGGTCAACAGCAGTCCTGTGGTCAGAATGTAACCAGTGTGCAGCGACATGTAGCCTACAGTAGTGGTACCCCTATATACAGGGGTACAGGTGGATTTCGGAAATTGGATGACAATAGAAGCCTATTGACCGGACTTGGGTTGACGTGGTCAGTAAGCATGAATTTGGACTGTTGAAATGTAATGTCGATCCGATCTGATCTGTGTGTGTATAAATAATAATCCAGCTCCACAGTTGAGATCAGACGAGCTGCTGATTAATCTGATCAGTAAATCCTTTATTTTCAGGATCAGATTCTATAGTCAGACTTTCTGGACTGACTGATTTAGTTTAGTCAGACTTTTCTTAAAATCACTGTTTTATAGTGTTTAATATCTGATAATCCAGTCTGATCTCCTCCCTGACCAATCAGCTCCCAGCTCCTTTACAACACTGCAGTCTGATCACTTCCTGTGTGTGTGTGAGAGTGTGTGTGTAGTGGTACACACTCTGGACTGGTATCTGTGGTGGTTGTTGGTCTACTGGTGTGTAATAACTGGTTTATAGTGGGTGAATGTGCTGTGTGTGTGATTGGGGTTTCTATAGCGAGAGTGTGTGTGTGTGTTAGCATTAGCGTTAGCCTCCACTCGGATCTGAACGGGTTCTTTAGTGCTGGTTTATAAACAGAGAAAGGCGAGTGCCGGTTCTGCGGTTCTCCCGCTGGTAAAACAGAGCGTTTCAGTGAGAGTTTTGTAAAGGGTCAGATATTATGGTCTGTTTTCAGGTTCCACTGTAAAATAGCTCCACACTGCAGAACCTCAACTCCTTTATTTACCTTCTGAGAACGTCCGCACTGCTGCTGATTAATGGGACCTTGAGGCCATTAGATGGCGCTCTGAACACCATGGTTAAAACACAGGCTCAGAGCTGGATCAGGATTAAAATAGCCCATACCCGATCCATTAAAATAGGCCTACTGTACTTTCCTACACTTTTCCTAAAGAAGGGGTTCTACAAGGGTTCTTTAGTATGTAGAGTTCCACTATTGTTATGAGTCAGAGAACCATGTTTCAGTACTGAAAGTATAGAACCCTTTACAGAGGGTAGCTCACTCTAACAAAGTCTCTCTCTCTCTCTCTCTGTCTCTCCTACAGGACAGTGCTGAGCTGGTTACAGCGCTGTTGCACGGCGGAGCTGATATCCAGCAGGTTGGCTATGGAGCGCTCACAGCCCTGCATGTAGCCACCATAGCAGGTCATCATGAGGTAGGGATGCCATTCAGCGCCATACACAGAGCTTATGTGTTGATGTGCAGCAATGCTTAACGACTATAGCAAGCTAACAGAACTTGGGTTGCCACACATAGGCATCTGCCGTGTGGGGTATTATTTTGTGGCCACCAGAAAACTTGTGGCCCTAATATATGTCAACCACCATAGACTTTGGAAGCTGTTGTCACTAGTCCTGTCACTAATGCCATGCTGTGCTGTTTGGTGCTCAGTGTCAGTGTTTGATGTTTTTCTGAAGGCTGTTGATATTCTCCTGCAACATGGGGCTTACGTTAACGTCCAGGACGCTGTGTTCTTCACCCCTCTGCACATAGCGGCCTACTTCGGCCACGAGCAGGTCAGTACAGGCTCACTCCTTACTGGGGGAATCCAGTTCAACCATGGTGTTCACCATGACCATCACTGAAACATTCTGTTTTACCAGCGGGAGAACCGCAGAACCGGCGCTCGCCTTTCTCTGTTTATAAACCAGCACTGAAGAACCCATTAGATCCGAGTGGAGGCTAATGCTAATGCTAACACACACACTCATGCTATAGAAACCCCAATCACACACACAGCACATTCACCCACCAGTTATTACACACCAGTAGACCAACAACCACCACAGATACCAGTCCAGAGTGTGTACCACTACACACACACTCTCACACACACACAGGAAGTGATCAGACTGCAGTGTTGTAGAGGAGCTGGGAGCTGATTGGTCAGGGAGGAGATCAGACTGGATTATCAGATATTAAACACTATAAAACAGTGATTTTAAGAAAAGTCTGACTAAACTAAATCAGTCAGTCCAGAAAGTCTGATTATAGAATCTGATCCTGAAAATAAAGGATTTACTGATCAGATTAATCAGCAGCTCGTCTGATCTCAACTGTGGAGCTGGATTATTATTCATACCCACAGAGATCAGACCGGATCAGTATCGGCTGATATTCAGCATTAAGAGACTCGGATTGAATCGGGGGGGATAACCTGATTGGAACATCCCTAATGATAATATTTTATCATATTGTGATATCACTGGTATCTTGGATCTCACCAGTGCCTTCAGCTGCACACTTAATTACAGAGTGTAATTAGTCCTGTTTAATTGGATCAACTGCAGCAGATTCTAAAAATATATATAATATAAATATAGATATTATTTGAATAGCAGTTTTTAAGAATCTGCTACTGATGCATTTTGTTTATTTTGCACATCAAAGTATTGCAATAAATATTGTGTACCGTAAAAACGTCCTTAAATATTGTAATAGAATATTTTTACCATATCGCTCACCCCTAAGTCACACAGCTGCATTTATGTATTTATCAGAGTTTAGATGAAATATAAACATAATATTCCTGCAGTGTTGCTGTGGACACTTTATTAGAAACCCCTACCATATAGGTCCACTGTATAACTTACATTGAGCAGTTACTCATTCCTCACACACTCTAGTAACTGCCGGATCATTAAAGACCATTAAACACACTTTATCACTGTTAGCACCTGAGTGTGTGTGTGTGTGTGTGTGTGTTTCCCTTATTGTGAGCACAGGTGTGTAAGCTGCTGCTGAAATTCGGTGCGGATGTGAACGTGAGTGGGGAAGTGGGTGACCGCCCGCTTCACCTGGCCGCCGCTAAAGGATTTCTGGGCATCATCCGGCTGCTGATGGACGATGGAGGCAAAACTGATGGTAAGGTGTTTCTAATAATATGGCCAATAAATTGAAATATAAGGTTGGTGTTTTTAATAAAATGGCCAGAGAGTGGAAGTATAAGATAAGTGTTTCTAGTAAAGTGGCCAGTAGGTTTAGGTATAAGGTAGGTGTTTCTAATAAAGTGACCAAAGAGGAAACATAAGGAAGGTGTTTCTAATAAAGTGGCCAGAGAGCAGAAGTATGAGGTTGGTGTTTCTAATAAAGTGGCCAATAGGTTTAAGTATAAGGTGGGTGTTTCTAATAAAGTGGCCAGAGAGCAGAAGTATAAGGTAGGTGTTTCTAATAAAGTGGCCAGTAGGTTTAAGTATAAGGTGGGTGTTTCTAATAAAGTGGCCAGAGAGCAGAAGAATAAGGTAGGTGTTTCTAATAATGTGGCCAATTAATTTAAATATGAGCTAGGTGTTTCTATTAATGTGGCCAGAGAATGGAAGTATAAGATAAGTGTTTCTAATAAAGTGGCCAGTAGGTTTAGGTATAAGGTAGGTGTTTCTAATAAAGTGACCAATGAGTGGAAACATAAGGAAGGTGTTTTTAATTATGTGGCCAGAGAACAGAAGTATAAGGTTGGTGTTTCTAATAAAGTGGCCAGAGAGCAGAAGTATAAGGTTGGTGTTTCTAATAAATTGACCAGAGAGGAAACATAAGGAAGGTGTTTCTAATAAATTGACCAGAGAGCAGAAGAATAAGGTAGGTGTTTCTAATAAAGTGGCCAATAGGTTTAAGTATAAGGTGGGTGTTTCTAATAAAGTGGCCAGAGAGCAGAAGTATAAGGTAGGTGTTTCTAATAATGTGGCCAATGAATTTAAATATAAGCTAGGTGTTTTTATTAATGTGGCCAGAGAGTGGAAGTATAAGATAAGTGTTTCTAATAAAGTGGCCAGTGAGTGTGTATTTGCATTACTTGGACACTTGTCATTTTAATGACGACCACTAAAGACTTCCTGGACATCGTCTAGCTGCTAATGGACGAGGTTGACAAAAAGGATGGTAAAAAAAAACAAAAAACCTCTCAACATGATCAAATATCCCTCCCTGCCTCGGCCTGCCTCGCCTAGCACTCTCCGGAAATGTTATCTGAGCCAGCTGGGACTCAGATATCAACTGTAAAACAGAAACTGGTCCAAGGCTCAATAATGGTGTTGCGACAAGACAGATCTGAGCAGATATTGGCTACAACAGCAGAGATTGGATCCACAGGAAGGATCCAATCCATTTGAACAATAAGTGCTCAGGACAACTTGGACCATGTCCCAAGAGTGAGACTGGAGTAGGCCTCTATCCAAGCATCATTTGCTTTTGTTACATAAGCTACATAGGCTCTGTTCTGATTGGCTGTCCTGGATTGAGCCTTACTTTCATACTAAACTGCAGTGTGAATAGGCGGGGCTAAACTGTGGTAGGCTGAATAGGAGGAGCCTTCCATATTACGGAATGCTTGCCAATATACACCAGAATACCTGAATGACCCTGTCCCTGATCCATGCCTGCCAAAGTGCCAGACTGGAAACCCACTTAGCTTTAGACAGGCTATTCCTATTAAAAATAATTGATAATGATAATTATTAATAATAATAACTATATAATAATAATAATAATAATAACAACAACAACATTTTAAATATTAAAATAAGATTAATATTAAAAATAAGAATAAGATTTATTTAATAATCAGATGAATAATAAACTCTAATTTTAATTTTATTGTGCATTTTCTCATTATAATAATAACTCAAATAATAACTATTATATAATAATAATAATAATAATAATAATTGCACATTGGCATAATAAAACCAGGCCTACATCTGATCTGTTCAGTTTTAATCAGTTATAATCTTACACATTACAATATATACCATTAATATAATAATAATAATAATAATAATAACATTTTACATATTAAATAAGATGTCATCAGTTTTTTTTAATAATCAGATGAATAATAAACTCCAGTTTTAGATATTGTTTGACAAAAAATGTGCATTTTCTCATTAGGTGTAATGAAAATGTCCTAACCATCATATTTCTGCATAATTTAACGTTTGTAATACAAACAACATTAAAATTATTAAAAGCTTCATTGTAGAGACACTGTTCCAGTTTCTTCACAGTGGTGGTGAACGGAGGCCATGATTACAATGTAAATATACAGCCCTTTCATCACCTGTCAGTCATAAGCATCAGACACTGGATTCATAACCAGAGGTGGCAAATCCCTGAACCTGGATTCCCCCCCTTTGTTTATAACCAGGTGGTACTAGTAACGTTCCCTGATGACAGTGTGTCTCCTTTTTGGACAGTAAACGCTCAGGACAACGAGGACCACGTGCCGTTGCATTTCTGTGCCCGTTTCGGCCACCAGGACATTGTGCACTTCCTGCTGCAGGGGAACTTCGATGTCCAGCCACATTCAGTCAACATCTACGGGGACACACCTCTCCATCTGTGAGTCTGGAGGCAAAGCAGGGCCTGTACCTCTTCTGTTGGACAGGGTTCCCTTTTGGCTTAAGGGACCCATATCCTAAACGTTTGTGTGGTTTTAGGTCCCAAAATGGTCATATTTTATTTTTTATATCATTTTATTATTACTTACTTGTGCTTCTTATTATTTGTATTATTATTATTACTTACTTACTTGTGCTTTGAATGGTGAGCAAGGCATCATAATAAAGTAATAAAGAGAGTTTGGAAATGGCTTATAAAAATTAAATATGATCATTTTGGGACCTAAAACCACACAAATGTTGTAAATGAACCAAGAGTAGCAGGATTTCTCTGCCAGTACTGAGGCCTGCCCAGTAGGAACTTACCTCGTCTTCAATTGGACAGGGTTTCCTTTTGGCTTAAGGGGCCCATATCTTAAACGTTGGGTCCATTTTACAATGCTTGTGTGGTTTAAGGTCCCAAAATGGCCATATTTAGTTTTTTACATGACTATTTCCAACCACCAAAAGTGTTTCCTCTATGGCATTCGTAGCACCTTTAGTATTTAAGAGTGTAGATTTTAACAGGATGTTCTGATTGGCTGTCCTGTGCTAAGCCACCTATTCCTACTGAGAACTGCAGTGTGAATGGGCGGGGCTAAACTGTGGTAGGCTGAGTAGGCTGAGATGTAATGTTGTGATGTCATTAGTACATGTGTAATGGTTAGTTCACCCTTAGGTAAGGGTTGGTTCGACCTAAGGCGGGGCTTATCCTTTATAGACTCAGGAGCAGAGTTGTTTGGGTGGGTTCTCCCATACTGGATCTGAAAAGCTGACAAGATCCTCTGCCGAAAGGTTATGGGGTAAATTCCAGTTTTGTAGATAGTGTAGAGATCTTTGTTGTGTTTTCTTCTGTTTGTACAGGTTTTATTTTCAATCTTTTCACCCCTCGAGCACCAGTACAACCCAGTACAACCCAGTAAAACCCAGTAAAACCAGTCTGTGACTTTTGAACTGTTAAGACGCAGACCCATTCACGCAGACCTTTGAGAACTACCGGCCTCACAAAAACCTGAAATCCCTTCGAGGGTAGTTCCAGCATCGCAAGGGCCTCCAGAATTGAACCCAGCAATTCCCAGAGTCAGTCCCAGTCCTCTTTGCTGTTCTCTTGGCTCTACATTTATAGCATTGAGCAGAAGCTCTTCTCCAGAGCGACTCACAGCAGGGCTTCACTGTCACTCAGAAAAGACCCTTAGCTAGTTTGTAGAGGCTAGAATCCAGAATCTTAGACTCTACTAAACACAAGTCAATATGGAGACCATAATACTCTTCTCTTCGCCTGAGTACTCTCAGAAGAGTAGGGTCTTCAGTCTGGGTTTGAGGACAGCGAGCGTTGGACTCTGCTGTTCGGACACCCAGGGGAAGTTCGTTCCACCACTTCGAGGCCAGGACCAGACTCTAAAAAGTCTGATTTGGGTGTTTACAGTGATAGTATGGTAAAAAAAAATAATCTGTAAAGACATGCTGTAGTTGCTGCTTGAGGTTTACTACTGTATAAATGGACAAAAGTGTTTGTAAAGGTACTGATTTTTTTATTTGCCATATTTATTATCACAGTTATTAACAATTTGCCTCTTTACTACATTCATATTAAAATAATTTTTTATAGAAATTTGGTTAAATAGTTAAAAGGTAGTTAGGTATCTACAAAGTGTACTATTCAAATAAAGAGTTACCAAATAAATGAACAGCGTTTCCCCCTTATCCCACTGTATGACATACCTTTATCTGTACTTACACTGACAAAAGTACCTGTAGAACTGAGCCTTCAAATCTTTATTGATCCCAGGAGAGGACATTTGTGGTCGTGTAAGAATAAACACTCTATAAAATAAAAATAAAAAAATAAAAAGAAAAAGAATATATAAAAATATATAATAAATAAATATATATATATATAAGAATAAACACACTATAAAATATAAATACCTAAATAAACACTTAATATTTAACACTTAAATATTATATATATATTCCATTTTAAGAATAAACACTTAAATAAATTATACACTTATAAAATAAATATATATATATATGAATAAACACTTAAATAAATTATACACTTATAAAATAAATATATATATATGAATAAACACTATAAAATATAAATAAAAAATAAATACATTAATTAATTAATTAATTAATTTATTTATATTTAACATATATATTTAATATATATATTCCATTTTAAGAATAAACACCCAAATCAAATATACACGTACAAAATAAAATAAAAATATATATAAGAATAAACACTCTGTAAAATAAAACAAATATATATATATATATAATGTATTATTATGTATATGTATATGTATATATTTTATTTTATATATATACATATATATATATATATAGTTTAAAAATAGAGAACGCAAATTTTCTGATTCTGGTTCTGATGTACTGATGATTCAGTTCTTCATGTACTTCTGTCAGTGTTTATAGATAAAGGTATGTCATACAGTGGGATAAGGGGGAAACACTGTACATTTATTTGGTAACTCTTTATGTGGATAGTATGCTTTGTAGATACCCAACTACCTTTTAACTATTTAACCAAATTTCTATGAAAAATCCATTTTAATTTCCCATAACTATAAACTATTGTTCTCTAACCTCAACCCAAGGCCTAACTCTAACCCTTACCCTGGCCCAAACCCTGACACTATGGATAATCAGCTGAATTTCTCCAGATAGTTCATCAATAATGTCCATTAGAACATCTGTAGATCTTCAATAATACAGTGAGACCATCAGCTTCCTCACTATGGACCTTGCTGCTTAGCTGATGATGACGTTTAGACCAGAGCAGGGTGTTGGGATTGTGAAACACTGGTTATATCCTGAATGTTCTTGCACAGGGCTTGCTACAACGGGAAGTTTGAGGTGGTGAAGGAGCTAGTGCATCTCACAGGAACCGACAGTCTGTCCAAGGAGAACATCTTCAGCGAGACGGCTTTTCACAGGCACGGCATCTCTTTCTCTCTCAGTTGTCAGGGATTACAATACCCTAGCATATACAACTATACATCTCTCCAAAATGTTCTTCAGTGCATGTTAAAAATGCACTATATGGACAGAAGTATTGGGACACCTGCTCATGCCGCATTGTTTCTTGTGAAATCAAGGATATTAAAAAGAGCTGATCCTGCTTTTGTTGGAGTAACTGTCTCTACTGTCCAGGGAAGAAGGCTTTCTACTAGATTTTGGAGAAACATTGCTGTGAGGATTTGATTGCATTCAGGGATCAGAGCATTAGTGAGGTCATTAGGTCATCGTTAGTGAGGTTGTTGGATGACGATCACCATCCCACCTCATCATCCCCAACTTCCCCTAAAGTACCACCATCATCATTCCAGAGAACACAGCTCTTCCACTGCTCCACAGCTCCTCAGTGCTGGGGGGCTTTATAACACCCCTCTGCTGGACCACGCCTGGCATTAGGCAGCATGGAGCCAATAGGTTCATGACATCACACCTATGCTCTAGTCCTATACTATAGCCAGTACTTCTATACAGGGACTAGACAAGCTGTGTGTGTGTGGATGCAGAAGAGTAGTTAGTTTAATTGAATAGTTTAATTTAATCATTACAACATAATCCGATTGGATTACTGTGATTCACTGACTCATTTAGGACCCCTGGGATGTGGGACGTCATTTTGTGATGTAATGCTAATCATGTAAAAGGACCAATGCTAACCTTCCTTCTCTCTTTGTAGTGCCTGCACGTACGGCAAGGACTTGGACATGGTGAAGTTCCTGATCAGCCAGAACGCAACGAGCATAAATAACCAGGGCCGAGACGGACACACGGGTAACTATGTAGCGTAGCTATGGCCACTTTGAAGGGTAACCGTGCTCTGAACCGCTATTTCCAGTCCAGAGAATGGCAGAGACGGTATCTAATAAGTAGAACTAGCTCAGCATTAGCGTGGCCCGTCTGCCGGGTATGATTACCCGGCTTGTACAACATCGGTACATCAGCGGCATGAGCATGGCCCAGATCGCTTAGTAGAGGTTAGCATTAGCTTAGCTAATTAGCAGGGTTTCTTTATGTGGAGGGCCCCGAGGGGTCCAGCGGAATAAGCTGCTGTCACTATGACCAGAGGGGTCGCTGGTTCGAATCCCAATCCCAAGTGCAATCGGCCTTGCTCTCTCCAGGGTGGGTAGATGGCGCTCTCTCCCCACATCACTCCAGTCAATGTGGTGCTGGCCGCCACTGGCGTCTGCCGGTCGCTGTATCAGTGCCGGGTATGTGCCCCTTCCCTCCAGGCATGTTGGTTGCCTGGTGATGTTGCATCGGTGGCAGTCGAAAAAGAGGCGTAGACTGGCTGCACACGTTTTGGAGGGGCGTGTACTAGACTAGATAATTGGCGATCCAAATTGGGAAGAGAAAAATAAATAAATAATAATAAAAAAGCTGATGTGTAAACATCAACTGGACTGTGTTCATGATTTTGTGACTATATACCACCTTTTTACAAAGACCACGGCTGTAGCTATCTGATAGCATAATGCTAACTGCATGCTAAAGTCATCACACACTTGCATCAAACCTTAATTGAGTTTCAGACTTGGATATGTGGATTCCAGCATTATTTGGCAACCTACATCTATATAATGGCCTCTTTTGCATGCAGATTACACAAGGCTAACGGCTGAATTACAGCTTCAGTGAGGTTTGCTAGCCGTAGATAGCTGCATTAGCCTTGTAGTTGAAGCGTGAGACTAGACGGGACTAGAACCAGACCAGTTGCGTAATTATTACTCGCTGTTCACTTCCTGGGCCTGATTTAGCCACACAGCAGACGGTCTAACGAGTCCAGTACGGCCTGGCCTTGGTAGCCATTTGGCCCTCGGTGGAAAAGCGGCCTGTAGGTTTTGCTCATGTTATCCATCACTTTGTACTGGTAGGGCTCATCAAACCCCACTGCACTCGATGTGTGATTTTTGGGTTGTCCTGTGTTGTGATAGGTTTGCACAGCGCCTGTTTCCATGGACACATCCGCCTGGTTCAGTTCTTGTTGGACAGCGGGGCAGATATGAATCTGGTAGCGTGTGACCCCAGCCGCTCCAGCGGGGAGAAGGATGAGCAGACCTGCCTCATGTGGGCCTATGAGAAAGGTCAGCCTTAAAGAGCTTACTGTGGAGTCCCGGCTTTGTAGAATAACCCTTCAGATTCTGGACATTAATGGACAGTAATGTGTTTATTAATGAGACACTGGCTGTGTGCTAATATTGCCCATTCATTTCTGCCTGTAGGTCATGATGCCATCGTCACCCTGCTGAAACACTACAAACGACCCCAGGAGGATTCACCCTGCAATGAGTACTCCCAGCCAGGAGGGGGTGTGATTATACTCAACATTTAGCATGCCACCTTTAGCATGCAGTGCTGCTACATATCATCATCAATGCATAATCATCATAATCATACTTTTATATTTTTGGTTTTAATTATAGATGGATCTTATGTTTCTGTCCCATCTCCACTGGGAAAGATCAAGAGCATGACCAAAGGTAACACACAAATATACACACACACACACACACACACACAGACAGACACACACACATGCTAAAACCATCCATGAGGATCAGTTTCGGTTGCCATGACAATTTTTTTTATTGTGCCCAATTACCAAAATCCCTCAAGAGCTTACTTTAGAAACCTTCTCCAGACTCACTCCATCAGTCTCATACCTCACCAGAATAGACGCCGGGTACCTGAGAAGTGAAATCATCTTAAATCTTGTCAAACTACATAATATTCCTCATGATGAGACGATGTTCTGGTGTTAATATTATAAGATATACATATTTATAAGCATTAATGCATTTTTTTATTAATTTAATTAATTGCTTTAAGGCATGCACCCTTTATCTTAGCATTAGGGTTCTATATATAGAACCTAAAAAGGTCATAGGAACCCAATTTGCTGTCACGCTTTCGTCCTGTTCCTGCCCGTCTGCTCCGTTTGCTGTTGTTTTTCCTCGTCAGTTTGTTTTGGGTTGTTGGGTTGGGTTGTTTGACTCCGCCCTAGCCCTGCCTTCTCATCAGTGATCCCACCTGTGCCTCTTTTATAGCCCTGCCCTCTTGTTATCTTTTTCACGTGTTTTTGGTCAGTGTCTGTGTGTATGTAGTCCCTTTGGTTCAGTGTTTCTGGTCTCATTTTGTAGATCAGGTCAAGTCCAATTTATTTGTATAGCTTTTTACAATTGTTTTTGTCCCAAAGCAGCTTTACACAATATGTAATTAGTAAAAGATAGAAAAAAAGTATTTAAAAAATGACACAAAAAGACTAGGACCCCCAGTGAGCCCCAACGGCCACAGTGGCAAGGAGAACCTCCCTCAGAGCTGGAGGAAGAAACCTTGGGAGGAACCAAGACTCACAAGGGGGCCCCGACCCGTTCTCCTCTGATCAGCACTATTTATTAATTATTGATAAAAGTCACCACCAGACAATCAATACTGTTGAACTGCTCTGATCATAATCATAATATATTAATCATGGTGTAGTAGAACTGTATATAGTGATGGTCAGAGTAATGATAGTTAATAGTGGTGATATTAACAGTGGCAGATAGTTAAGAGTCCATGTAGGTTTTAACATGGTCATTAAACAGGTAGCAGTGGTAGGAGGGTGGGCCGCTGGTCTGGCATAGGTGGTGGTGGTGGGTGGGGGCCCTGCAGGTCGGACTGGTAGGTGGCAGCTGGTCTGACGCAGGTAGAGGGGACCTCAGCGGGCAATCTTCCAGCAGGTCGGGCTGGGTGACCATTTACTCGGAGAAGGTAAAGAGACAGATCATGGTTTGTTAGTTTAGCCTGTTTGTTAGTTTTGTTAGTTTTGTTGTTCATTTTATGTTTCCTTGGTTTATGCTTTATGGTTTTCTTTATATATATATATATATATATATATATATTTCCAATAAATCTACCTGCATTTACATCCACATTCGCCTCCAAGCTCACTACTCAAGGGGCCACAAAGGGTTCTTTAATGCTGCCCGAGTTGACTGCGTTCCAGTAAAACGATAAATGGACACTGTTTCCAAAAACAGTTCATTAAGGACTTCAGAGTGGTTTGACAATCCTTTACGATGTTTTATGGACAATCTAACCAAAATATGTCCCACTTTTTATGTCCCAGGTTAGCATTGTTAGCACTGTCCCAGGTGTGATGCGTTATTTGGCTATTTACGCATCCAGGCGACAGGGGGCAGTGGTGGCTTAGCAGTCAGAGCAGAGCCACCATACTGACCGGGTTGTGGGTTCGATACCCGGGCTTGGCAGGCTGCTACTGTTGGGCCCTTGAGCAAGGCCCTTCCCCCTCTCTGCTCTCCGGGTGCCGCAAATATATCACCACTACTTTTATTTCTGTGATTTTTGAATTTAGGGTTGGTGAGGCTCTCCTGACTTTCCCAGCGGGAAATCCTTTTTACTAGGGGCATTCCAGTTGAAGTTTCCTACTTGGAACTCTGATAACCCGACATCCAAATTCAAATGGAACGCAGCATCAGCAATTTCATATGAGGACCTTATATGAATGTATATACGGTCCTCATATGACACTAAATATCAGCTTCAGAATCATGTTGATGAGCCACTGACTGTAATAGGGAGAATAGGGCAACTACACTATGGAACTTGTTGAATTGGCAGGACGATGCTCCAGTAAACTGCATAACACTACTTAACCCAGTCCACATGCTTCTCTACCTTCAGATGCTGCTTCTGGATCCATCAGCTTGCCCAGAAAAGCATGTGTCCTTTAGGGGTGGCACAAATTGTGAGTTGCATATTCCAACTGAAGGGGGAGCCTTCAGCTCCAGAGCAAGAAATACCAAATCTTACATAATGCTCCTTTAATGAACAATTATTCAATACATTGAGACCTCTCAAGGTGTCCTGTGGTATCTGGCAATAATAATTTTATCCCCAATTTGGACTGCTATTTACCCAACCCATACGTAATCCAGATGTCCAAAACTGACCTTGGATCAGCAAATTTGATAAACCCAGCCCTGTTGTTCCACAGAGAAAGCGGACATCCTGCTCCTGAGAGCGAGTCTCCCATCCAACTTCCAACTTCAGCTCTCAGAGCTGGAGTTTAATGAGATTATCGGCTCAGGTGTGTTCTTCATCATCATTATCATCATCACCAAAGATCAGTCCATATTTACACATTCTGTTCCACACTAGCCATGTTAAACTGTTGTTTTTGCATTTACAGGTTCTTTTGGGAAGGTCTACAAAGGAAGGTGTCGCAACAAGATTGTAGCGATCAAAAGGTGAAGATTCAGTCGGATTACACGGCTGAGCAAATCTAAGGAACCTCTTTTTTCCCTGTTTTGTGCAAAATGCAATGTATAACATAAACAGATAACACAAAGGTGACAGTATATGGGGACCTAAAATCCAGAATTGACATTTCCAAGCAAATGCGAAAGTTTTAATTAGGTTAAAGCAACATTATGCAACATTTTCACCCAAAAATATCAGCTTCAGAATCATGTTGATGAGCCACTGACTGTAATAGGGAGAATAGGGAGCACCTTTATCATTCCCACTCTAGGTTTGGCATGTCAGCAACTACACTATGGAACTTGGTGAATTGGCAGGACGATGCTCCAGTAAACTGCATAACACTACTTAACCCAGTCCACGTGCTTCTCTACCTTCAGATGCTTCTTCTGGATCCATCAGCTTGCCCAGAAAAGCATGTGTCCTTTAGGGGTGGCACAAATTGTGAGTTGCATATTCCAACTGAAGGGGGAGCCTTCAGCCCCAGAGCAAGAAATACCAAATCTTACATAATGCTCCTTTAATGAACAATTATTCTATAAATTGTGAGGTGGGAGGGGCCTCCATGAGCATCAATGAACCCTGTTGCCGGCTCACCGGTTGTCCTTCCTTGGAGTTTTACTTGGACGTTTGGTAGCAACTAACAGCTGCATACCAGAAAAACCCCACAAGACCTGCTCTGTCTGATGTTCTGGAGATGTTCTGACCCAGTCACTGTCTAGAACCTCACAGTTTGGTTCTTGTAAAAGTGTCTCATATTCTTGCCTCCCTTTTTCCTGCTTCATCACCTTCATCACCTTCAAGAACAGACTTTTCACTCGCTGCCTAATATACTGTATCCACCCCTTGACTGATGATGTCATTTGAATTCTATTGATGACCGGTCCTAATGTTGTGGCTGATTGGTATGTAAATCATTAGTAGGTATTTCTCTCTCCTGCAGGTATCGCGCCAACACCTACTGCTCCAAGTCGGACACAGACATGTTCTGCCGAGAGGTGTCCATCCTGTGCCGGCTCAACCACCCGTGTGTGATCCAGTTTGTGGGAGCCTGTCTGGACGACCCGAGCCAGTTTGCCATAGTAACGCAGTACGTGTCTGGAGGCTCCCTGTTCTCCCTGCTGCACGAGCAGAAGAGGTGAGACGAGCCTTATGTAACTCAACTAGTGTCTAAACTTACATAAAAGGAAAGACTCACATTTAAAGACTCACCATTCAAAAGTTTGGAAACCCTTGTCGTAATTTTTAACTTTTTTATTTTTAAACAACCATATAAATGTAAAAAATACCAAAACATATCCTGTAGTTTTGACTGTAGTTTACTGGAATTTTCATTAAGTCATTTTTAAATCTTGTTTTCTGTCTCGAGGTTTGAGCGTGATTTAAAAATATGAGCGGATATTAATTTTAACTCCAATTTCTGGAGGTTCCACAGCGTTCTCTGCATTTTTAGAATGACCTACAGCTCTTCTCATCATTCCAGCCACCTCTTAATACTCATGAATGTTTAGTTTACATTTATGTGTTTCTCTACTTAATGAAGGTTTTTGGTTTTGCTCACTGGGAGTTACTTGTTTTATGCGCTGTGGCTCTTTTGTCCTATTTCCAGAATTCTGTAAAGCTACTTTGCCACAATATCAGTCCTAAAAAGTGCTATACAAACAAATTAAAGTAAAAGACACAGGATTAACATATTGAACATAACTTTATATTCATTCATTAATAAAATATTATATATTTATATGATCTTTTAACTAAATTAATTGAATTTACATTTAAGGCATTCAGTCAATCAAGAGCTACTAGGCTAATGCACCGATAAGCATTCCTCAAGTTTCTGTCCCTGAATATAAATACGTAAATATAGTGAAATGAATTAGCTAAACGTTGCAGAACCGGTCAGAATTTGTGTAGAATCTCACAGACATAGGCCATGCAAACAAGCTCAGAGTAGAACAGACAGTAGAGTAGTAGACTAGTCACATCCCTGCTGAAAGATCCAGCTCTAGACCAGTTTTTGGGTTCAGATGGTCTCTAAGCTGGTCTTTGATGGTCAAGGTGATTGAAAAAATGGTCATCCAGGCATAAACACACTCTATTCTGGTCATTCTGGCTGACCAGCATGGTCAAGATTGGTCATACTGGTTGTCTAGCTTGGCCAGGCTGGTCATGCTTGTAGCTAAACCATCAAACACTACCAGAAACATAGCTGGTTTTAGGTGGTTTGAGATGGTCTTTGATGGTCAAGGTGGTTGAATAGCTGGTCGTTCAGACCGAAACACACTCTATGCTGGTAAGCTGACTGGTTTACCAGCTCTTGACCAGCATAGTGTATGTTGCATTTGATTCTGGTCATGCTGGTCAACGAGCTTGGTCATGCTGGTGGCGATGGTCAACCATCAGTGAAGGTGTGGTAACAGTAGCAGGTAATGGAGTGCAGCCCAGTATATGTGCAGTTAGAGCTGGGCGATATGGAAAAATTGTATATCATGATATTTAAAGACAATTTTTACGATAAACGATAAAAATAATTTAAGACTGCTATTAAAGTATTCTCACATACTGAGTACCGTGATTTTTACTCAAAATATGCTATACTCCAGTCAATGAAATAAGACTGATTACACTCTTTGTAATGAAACGTGTAGATAATCAGTGCTCTTTAAGCACTGACGATATTCACAATACACTCATAAAAGCATATTGTTTACCACAATAACAAAATGTATCACGATACAGTAAAATACTGTCATATTGCCCAGCTCTGTGTGCAGATACTGTTGGCATTGAGCTGTACAGTGTCATTCAGCTCAGGACGGGTTGCTTATTGCAGTGCTTAAACATCAACGTCTCCCTAGATGGCCAGCAGCTTATTAAGAGTCCTCCGTAATGTTCTGATGTGTCTGTGTATGAGGTGTATTCAGCATTGGGCTGTCTGTAGCGAGTCTGGCCCTGCAGCGATGCTCCTCTCTTAGCTCTCCGAGTTCATCCGAGCCTTCCATTGATCTGTTTAAATTGTAATGATGTCTCGGGGCATCGATCTGCGTGAGCTTAGGTGTGCTTTAAACTGTGTTTAAACGAGCAGGATCATCGACCTGCCGTCCAAACTCATCATCGCCATCGACGTGGCCAAGGGCATGGAGTACCTGCACAATCTCACCCAGCCCATCATTCACAGAGACCTCAACAGGTGAGCAGTCATCATTACCATCAGTATCATCACCATTATCATGATCCGTTTGTGTTGAGTATTTACGCTGCTGTTTGATGTACGAATAGGACGTGTGGGACTTGTGTGGTTGGGGTGAGGAATTTACATATTTACCACCCTGTTATTTTGTCTTAGTGTGTATGAAACACACAGATTTGTCTGTTTCTGGACGGCTCATAAAGAAAAAAAAAAGCTGAAGGTCTGCTCTGATTGGCTCACAGACACTGCAACAAAAACACTGTGATTATTCATTGTAGCCAGTTAGCTTTTAGCCTTGTTGTGACAGTTGTGCTCTCTCTGGCTCCGGCTGCTGATGGCAGGCAGCATGGCCTAGGAATCCTATTAAACCAGCCAACCTTGGTCATAGCAGGGGTAGCGCTATAGTCTACCCCCAGTACCTTTCATCTTCTAATGTGTGTTTAGCTCCAGTTTGGTTCAGCTGAGCGAAGGGAGAGAAGACATGGTAGAAGCTAGCACCAGCTAGCATTAGCTTTTTGCCTATAGCACTGATCCACATTTGTTCCCTGTAGCTTTTGCTTTGTCTCAAGCCGAGTTTGAGCTCCCCTTTTGCGGACACCGCCATGGGAAAAGCCGTGGTTACAAGGCCTGGTTCCCGTAGCAACCCGTATTCCCATAGCTAGCAGAGTCTGGAGATGATGAGCTGCTCTCCAGTATCAACAACACCATATTCTTCTGAAGTCGCCGTCACGTTTTACCATTTCACCAGCTTTGACTAGGGCTTTCATTAGTGGGCGGGGTTTCTGTGAAGACTGTGATGTAACAGTTTTGGGGTTTTGGAATCGGCACATTTTTGAAGAAGGAACAGCAGTGTTTGAATCCAGTCCTGGGTTCATTAAACTCTGTTCTAGTGCAAGTTTGTGTTAAACTCTTCTGTGTTTTATGAATATTGATCTGAGATCACAAACCTTGGATACACACATATGGACAAAAGTATTGGGACACCTGCTCATTCATTCACATTCACAAATCAAGGTTAATAAAAAGAGTTTCTCCTGCTTTTGTTGAAGTAACTGTCTCTACGGTCCAGAAAAGAAGACTTGCTTTCTACTAGATTTTGGTAAAGCATTGCTGTGAGGATTTGATTGCATTCAGTTACAAGACTCAGGATGTTGGACGATTGCCACCCCACCTCATCATCCCCAACTCACCCTAGAAGTACTGGTTGGAGCCCCACCACCATCATTCCAGAGAACAGAGTTCTTCCACTGCTCCACAGCTCCTCAATGCTGGGGGGCTTTATTATACCCCTTTACTAGCCCATGCCTGGCATTAGACAGCATGGTGCCAATTGGTTCCATGTCCCATGTCCTATTCTACTGGCAGAACTTCTTCTCTACAGAGACTAGATAAGCTGTGCATGGTTGTGCATTTGCACATCTGTGTCAGCAATGGGTGCATCGTAAAGAATGCTGAATGCATTTATTAGAAGGGGTGTCCACAAACATTGAACATGTCGTTTATAATGTCATGGATGTTTTTTTATGAGACTACATTCTTTATATTTCTTCATCAGCCATAATATACTGCTGTATGAAGATGGCCATGCTGTGGTGGCTGATTTCGGAGGTGAGATATTTACGTCATGCATTGTACGATTATGTGGATCAGACGTGCTCATTACGCTCATTACGATCATATACTGTTAGACTGAATATATAGGTACATTATGTTATTTTGATGTTTATTTATTCATTCATGTATGTCTACCTCTCTTATATTCTATATTTATTTATTTATTTATTATTATTATTATTATTATTATTATTATTTTAAAATAATTGCTCTTTGGGTGTAACTGTATATGTATTATTTCATACTATATTTATTATTATTATATACTATATTTATTGTTATTGTTTATTTATTTATTTATTTAATAATTGCTCTTTGGGTGTAACTATATTTATTTTTATATACTATATTTATTATTATTATTATTATTATTATTATTATTATTATTATTATTTTATTTATATAATATTTGCTCTTTGGGTGCAACTGTATTTATTTTTATATACTATATTTATTATTATTATTATTTATTTATTTATTTATTTATTTATTTATTTAATAATTGCTCTTTGGGTGTAACTGGTAACCTTGAGATCTCAATTTCGTTCCACCCCATGTACCACATGCGATGCGAAATCTCCTTGAATTCTTGAATATATGATTAGGCTTTGTGTTGCCCTGCAGAGTCCCGTTTCCTGCTCTCCATGGATGAGGATAACATGACAAAACAACCTGGGGTCAGTTCAGCATCATTTCTAATCACGCTGTGTATAAACATTTATGTAAGTGAGTTTAATATATAGGCACACGTATCCTTCCTAACTCTCAGTGCATTGTATATAATGCCATAGCCCTGTTTTACCCTGTAGGTGCTGCAGGTAACGTGTAGATTTGTCTATCTGTGGACAGTGTGTAGTCTCTATCACAACTACACTATATGTCCAAATGTTTGTGGACACCCCTTCTAATGCATGCATTAGAAGTTGCACCCATCGCTGATATACACACACAGCTTGTACTGCCAATGGAGCAGATAAACATCATGAACCTATTGGCACCATGCTGTCTAATGCCAGGCGTGGGCTAGCAGAGGGGTATAATAAAGCCCCCCAGCATTGAGCTGTGGAGCTGTGGAAGAACTGTGTTCTCTGGCATGATGGTGGTGGTGGAGCTCCATCCTGTACATTTGGGATAAGCTGTGGAGTTGTGGATGATGAGGTGGGGTGGCGATCATCATCCAGCATCCTCACCATTGCTTTTGTTGCTGAATGCAACCAAATTCTCACAGCACTGCTCCTCCAAAATCTAACAGAAAGCCTTCTCCCCTGGACAGTAGAGACAGTTACTCCAACAAAAGCAGGATCAGCTCTTTTAAATACTCTTGAATTCAGAAGAAACAATGCAGGAACAGGTGTCCCAATACTTCTGTCCAAATAGTGTATATTAAAGATGCAGTTTGACACCTGAAGAGTGCTGACTTTAATGAGTCTAAATGTAATGGCGTGAATGTATGTTACGGAGCTGATGTGTCTTCGCTGTAGAACCTGCGGTGGATGGCACCTGAGGTATTTACCCAGTGTACCCGCTACACAGTGAAGGCAGACATGTTCAGCTACGCCCTCTGCCTGTGGGAACTGCTGACGGGGGAGGTTCCGTTCGCCCACCTCAAGCCTGGTACCGTTCTTCTGTAACTACGCGGACATCTGCGCTCGTCGCTTTTTACCTAAAGTCCCTTTGTGAACTCTCCTTTATCAGTAAAACCAAAAAAAAAGTTTCTTATTATATTTTTTGCAATAACTGTGTAATAACAATGAACTACTAGTTATTATATGATAAGAAGGATATTCTTATCAAATTCTGTATTCTGTCAATTATAAGAGTCAAAACTCTGCTGAAAAATTTTCTTATTATACTTTTTGCAATAACTGTGTAATAACAATTAACTACCCTGCAATAACTATGTAACTACTAGTTATTATATGATAAGAAGGATATTCTTATCAAATTCTGTATTCTGTAAATTATAAGAGTCAAAACTCTGCTGAAATATCAATTTCTTATTATAATTTTTGCAATAACTGTGTAATAACAATGAACTACCATTCAATAACAATGTAACTACTAGTAATTTATATGATGAGAAGGATATTCTTATCATATTGCTGTATTCTGTCAATTATAAGCGTCAAAACTGCTGAAAAATCATTTTCTTATTATAATTTTTGCAATAACTGTGTAATAACAATTAACTACCCTGCAATAACTATGTAACTACTAGTTATTATATGATGAGAAGGATAATCTTATCATATTCTGTATTCTGTCAATTATAAGAGTCAAAATTCTGCTGATACTGACTGATATAATAAGCCATCATCTGCACTACCATAGTCCTCTGTAACAGGATATAGATCTGCAGTGGTTGCCATGCTGTTGTATGAATTATTAATATGCTCCAGACAGTGTGACAGACTTTATAGATGCTTTTCCTTGGCCAGCAGTGATACACTGCATTTATTTAAGCCTGGTTTGGTTTATATGCTTCTCCATAAATTCCGAACTGTCCAGTAGAACTGAAAGTACATGTAAACCCACTCTGGACCGTTGCTGCTGGAAGGGCTGTGATAGTACCAGTACTAGAGTTAGGATTAGAGATTAGATTAGAAAGATTAGGCTTTTATTATTTGAGCATTAGATCTACAAATCATATCCCTAGTGTGTTTATAGTGTACTGTGGACTGAGGTGGCTTCTCTCTCTGTACAGCGGCTGCAGCTGCCGATATGGCCTACCATCACATCCGGCCTCCGATTGGATACTCCATCCCCAAGCCCCTCTCTGCACTGCTGATGCGAGGCTGGAACGCCAGTCCAGAGGTCAGTGCTTTGTTCTGGCTGTATGTAGAAACTGTATTTTAGACTAAATTCAAAGCTTAAGGAACATCAATCGGCCATAACATTAAAACCAGGTAAAGTGAATGGAATTAATAAGCTCATCCCAGTGGCTCCTGCCAAGGGGTGGATCTATATGTTAGGCAGTAAGGCAGGAAACAGTCAGTTCTTAAGGGTGATGAAGGTGCTGAAGCAGGAAAAATGGACAAGCGTAAGAACCAAACTGTGATGTTCTAGACAACGACTGGGTACATCAGGCAGGTCTTGGGGTGGGGTGTTCCTGGTATGCAGTGGTCAGTACTGACCTACCAAATGTGCTCCAAGGAAGGACAACCTGTGAACCAAGGCTAGGCTCACTTGATATTCATGGAGGCTCCACCTTACAATGTGGAGCCTCCATGTTCCAGATACCACAGGTCACTTTCAGAGGTTTCGTGAAGCCAATTCTGCAGTACTGGCTGGATTTGAGATGGTTTCAGATGTTGTCGGGATCATTTGTTGCTCTGTGCTGATCTCTGCTCAACTGCATCAGCGCTGGGAGGTTTGGAGTGCTGGTCTCCATCTCTCAGCACTTTCCTCCTCCTGTTTGTAGAGGTTGATGTTGCTAGCCAGGCAGTTCCAACAGCAGTTCACCGTCCTGCAGCTCCCCAGAGCCTCGGCTAAAACTGCCTGAATGGAATCTGACCTGTTGCCATGCAGGGCCTGGAAGCCCTTGAGACCAAAGCTTCCTCATGTCAGCAGGTTTATCATTTAATTGGCATTGTGGGAGGAGTCCAGGGTTCAGAGTTCTGTTATAGAAGCTTCAGTCAGTTTAGATGAATAGAGATGTTCTGTCAGAAAAACTGCCCTGTGTTCCTCACCTTCAGGTCGATCTACACACTGGACTTTAATGGAGAGCATGCAAAACTCATACATCCTAAAATCATGCAAAATTTGAAAATATGATAATTATAGAAACGTACAGTAGTAGGTAGATCCCAAATGGATCCCTTTTTACATTTTAGGGCACTATATTCGTCGGCTATGTTTCTCGAGTGTCCGAATCGTAAGGTAGAATTTGAGCGTAATTTTGAGGGCACTACAAAATTATCTCCCATAATGCAGTGTGGACTAAGTTTCTTGTTACAAGGCAGCAGACAATGGACATTTGCTCATTTATACAAGTGATACAAGTTACGAGCCACTGGATTCTGTGCGTTTCAGATATTTGCTTCCGGCTGTTAGCGCCTCTCTAGTATTAACTATATACAGCTAATCTACATATCATTTACAGACAGTACACAGAGAGCAGTAGAGTACACAGTATACAGAGACTACACCAGGACATGTCTCTACAGTGTGATTCACAGAACAGCAGCATGCAGCTCTGTACAGAGTTTATCAGCTGTGATGATGATGGTGATCAGCTGTTGAGGACGGTGATGGTCTGAGGGTAAAAGCTGTTCCAGTGTCTGACAGTCTCAGTGTACATAGTTCTGTAGCATCTGCCAGACAGGAGCAGCTGAAAGAGGTTGTGACCAGGGTGCGAGGAGTCCGTAATGGGTCCGCCAGCTGTCCTCACTGTTCGCTGCAGTCTGCTCCTGTAGTTCCTGTAGTTAACAGTAGGTTTAGGTTGCTCAGCAAAGATTTGAGCACGGCTCATGTGTGTGTTCATGTGGCCGGTGTTGACGCGTGTTGATAATGAGGAATGGCCTGAAATCGTTTGGGTATTCTACCACTACTTGAACTACATAGTGACCTAAATATGCCCTCCCTATCCAGCTTATTTTCTAGTAAACAATGAGGGCGGCAATCTATGTTTATTTTGTGCAGAGCGTCCGGTGTGTCCATTGATATAGACTCTGTAGGGGCACCACCTTCCTAAGAGGAGGCCATGCGTCCACGATCGAAGGTGCTGGACTTTTGTGGACACCAGAATGTCCTCACCCAGAGAACTGACACGGTTAGGAAGATCTGGTGATGTGAACGCTGATAACCTCACAAACACCGGAGCTTCCGGAGCTTCACTGAAGCTTCATAACCGAGCCATTTCTCTGGGTAAGGGTATGTGACATATGGGCGTTTTGGTTGGTGTTTTAAATTTAGGGCCTTCATCCACAGATGCAGATCCTCTTCTTCTTTGAATATGGTACCCCACCTTTCAGCAATGAAAATAAGGGATGCCCACCTTTCTCCTCTAGGCCATGACCATGACTATAAACATTTGTAATCTAGGAAATGTGTATATACATATATATAATTTAAAGAATAAACGTTTTCTGTTAACTATTTTA
>NC_132883.1:2517857-2555422 GCF_030463535.1 Salminus brasiliensis
TAAAGCAGGTGAAGATAAATCCAGTAAAAAGGAGAAACAAGAGCTTCTCATTCTGAAGAAAGAAAGTAGTGAGATCTTGTCGGTGAGCTAGTCTGAAGAACAGAGCTCGGTTCCTCCAGGGTTCTCCTGGACGCCCCCCAGTCCAGCCAGCACAGCGTGGAGGATGTGTTCAACTCCATCAGCAGCAGCAGCAGCAGCAGCAGCTCACCTGATTTACCATCATTAAGCCCTGATTTACCACCAAACCAGGTGTAAATCACAAAATAAACACAACCATGTGGGTTATGTGGGTGTGTCCATAGGAAAAGCCCCACCCCTTTCTCCCTACAGTACTCTGAAAGACTCCAGAGGTCTAGTTTTGATCATTGATTTGAGTAAAAAAGGTAAATGAGAGATGGTGGGAGGGGTCTATTGTATAGTCATATAATCTTAATAATATAATAATAATAATAATAATAATAATAAAATAATAATACTGTTCCTTCTCTCTGTTACAGCTGATGTCTCCAGCCTCCAGTAACAGCAGTGGTTCTCTGTCCCCCTCTGCATCGTCAGACTGCCTGCTGAGCCGCGGGAGTCCTGGCCGGAGCCACGTAGCTGCACTGCGCTCACGATTCGAGCTGGAATATGCCCTGAACACCCGAGCATACACTGCCTGGAGCCAGAGGTACATACACACAGCTCACCCTAGTAGTCCCTGTAGAGAAGTACTGCCAATAGAATAGGACTCTCTGGAGTAGATCAACATCATGAAGCTATTGGCATCATGCTGCCTAATGCTAGGTGTGGGCTAGAGGGGTATAAAAGCCCCCCAGCATTGAGAAGCTGTGGAATGATGGTGGTGGAGCTCCATCCAGTACATTTGATCATGATGAGTTGGGGGGTTTGGGATGATGAGGTGGGGTGGTGATCATCATCCATCATCCTGACCTCACACAATTTAGTAGAAAATCAACCAACAACAGCTGGAGAAACTCCTTTTATTTCCCTTGATTTCAGAAGAAACAATGACTGAGCATCAGGTGTCCCAATACTTTTGTCCATGAATGACAAGCGGATCAATACTCAATGCTCTGACCACTGAGCCACCACTGCCACCACATTATTACAGCATCCATTGCTTTCGGGAGACGTACTTTCTCCCAAGCCCTCCCATACACATTCAATGACATTCAGGTCTGGACTCTGGGGTGGCCAGTTTGTTGTTCCGAGAGCTTGTGGAGTTCTTGGTCATCTCCACATCCTGTCAGGCCCACAGAGGGCCTATCTGATAGAGGGCAGTGTTGGTCTGATAGGGCGCACTTCTGGCCTCACTCCTCCTTATGCAAGTGGACGTGGAGGGTGCACACCAGCTTGTGGGAATACAGAGACTTGTATAGAGGCTGTGTGTGTTATCTCTGAAGCCAAATTTGACGGTCAGGCTGCCCTGCCCCTTTGTTTGGCCAGGAGCACGCAGTCCACCAAACACACCTCAGTGCAACAGTTTAAAGAAGTGTGGTTGCTAGGAGACAGCGCCAAGGAGACGAAGGCAAGCTAATACAATAAAACATGCATGACGCTCGCACTGGGAGACTTTACCAGCAGCCGGCTCTGCAGGCTTCATGTGTAATGCTGAATCAGTATCTGTGTGTGTGTGTGTGTGTGTGTGTGTGTGTGTGTGTGTGTGTGTGTGTGTGGAGAAAGCTTGGCAACAGTCAACACAGCCATTGAAAGAAGGAGCTGGAAAGTGCAGATGACTCATGTTGCTATTGTCTGTAGATCTGAGGCGTCCCTGTCCGGTCCTGAAGGGTCTCTGTGCTGCAGCTGATTAGGGCTTTGATAATTAGCTCAGTCGTTATTAAATTCATAGAGTTCTGAGATCACATTCATCTGAGCAGCGGAGCAGCGCTTGAGGACTGTCTGCTGGTCTGGCAAGAGTCCAACAGTGCAGGACGAGGTTATCTGACATGTCAGTGTTTTATTTCTATGCTTCAGTCTGAGCAGTCAGTAATATATATATATGTGTGTGTGTGTGTGTGTGTGTGTGTGTGTGTGTCTACTAAACTAAACTCACAACTGAAGAAACGTCTCTAAAATTTAATAATCATTTATAAAATGAAATTCATAGAAATGTAATTTTCCCTCATTTATCACTCCTTTAAATGTGTAGAATCAGAACCAGCTGCAGAACATCAGCTGCAGATGATCAGAACATGGTTGGAGAGGATTGTTCTGGAGGAGTCTGGAGTCTTATTAAACCTCAGACGTTTAGTCTGGTCTGCTCTGGATCATGATGGTTGAAGTGAGGGGTGGTGAAGAAGATCACCATCATGGCCAGATCCAGAGAGCTCTCTTAAAGAGGCCTTCAGGAAGAAGGGTGAAGATGCAGAGGAGTCTGTAGATGGAAGGGGTTTAAACAGATCTCAGAACAGTTAGAAATCAGCCACTGTTCCACTAAATCCACTAAATCATCTACAAGTGGAACAGCTGACCAACATGACCAGATCAGGACGTCCCAACAAGTTCAGCCCGAGAGCAGAACCACAAGCTGAGTAAAGAAGCCTCCTTCAGCAGTCCTGAGATCACGGCCATCAGGGTAGCAGGTGGCTCTCGCTGCCACAGCTGAAGTCACAGTACAGCATCTACCATCAGAAAGAGACCGGACTAGTCATCTGACGCTGTGCTTTGGACACAGTAACATTAGAGAATAGGGTGTCCTCACTTTCATTTCTATTAATTCTTATTGACACATTTCTTTAGGTGTGTGAGTTTGGTTTGATTGCCTCCATCCTTCAGTGTTGATCACATGACACAATTAACAATTAACGCTCCAAAGTAATATATTTATTGAAAAGCTTTTGGCCGGGGAGAAGCTCCTGGCAAATACCCAGAGATCTTCGAAGGTTGACCAAGTTACAAAAGGTTATATATCTCCTCAATGGAGGGTTGTCACCTTCCATTGGTTCACAGAAGACAAAGAAGTTACAGCGCATTGGTTACACCTAACTGTGATATGAATAAACAAAAGGGCGTTAACATACATGCATAATTAATGAAGAGGAAGGAAGCTCAGATATGGTTTTTAGAAGCCCCCCACACACCTGGAGATACCCAAACGAGTTGGTCTGCAACTTCAAGATCACTTTGACAATAACTCACTGTGGCCAGCATAGGGAAAACAGATAAGGCCTACACTCAGGACTGGAGGAGTAGCTAGTTTGGGGCTCCCTTTCACACAGAGCAGTAAAAGTGCACCCGAAAGTCTATTAGTATGTTAGTCTGGATATAATATACTAAGAGAATGAAGCTAATGGAATACATATGGTATATGTGAGAGACAATAATCATCTGACTATGTACTACTATGATCTCGAAACCACAGTCCTAACGTTTTTCCCATGACTGAATATATATATATATATATATATATATATATATAACACTCTACTTGCTGAGTGCAATCAAATTCTCACAGCGATGCTCTTCCACAATTTCGTAGAAAATCTTGTAGAGACAGTTACTCCAACAAAAGCTGGAGAAATTCCATTGATTTCAGAAGAAACAACAACTGAGCATCAGGTGTCCCAATACTTTTGTCCATTAATGACAATTAAATGACAAGCGGATCAATACTCAACGCTCTGACCAATGAGCCACCGCTGCCCCTACGTTATTACAGCATCCATTGCTTTCGGGAGACTTATTTTCTCCCAAGCCCTCCCATACACATTGAATGACATTGAGGTCTGGACTCTGAGGTGGCCAGTTTGTTGATTGCCTCCATCTCTTAGTGTTGATTATGACAAAGGTTTTCATGGCATTAACGTTTTTCACATAACTGTATATATATATATATATATATATATATATATATATATATACATGTCTGTTATTGCTCTCGCAGTTCTGGCCGGCGGTTTTCACAGGGTCTGTCTCTGGACGAGCTGAGGAGGAACATGCAGTTCCCACCCATCGACAGAAACGGTTTGTCTCTATTAATTAGTTCCCTTTAGAAGGAATCACAGCAGTGGAACATAAAATCCTAAAATATGAAATATGATTCATATCTTCTTGCATAACAACGCCCACGAGTGTTTACAGCCACTGTGGTAAATACCTCTGTGTGAAATCAGCTAGAACTGGACTGGCCTTTAGGTGACCATTAGGTGTGTAACACACAGTACATCATAAGGACAAATGTTTGTGGACACCCCTTCTAATGAATGCATTCAGCTACTTTAAAAATTGCACCCACTTACTCACACAGCTGATCTAGTCCTGTAGAGAAGTACTGCCAATAGAATAGGACTCTCTGGAGCAGATCAACACTAACCTATTGGCATCATGCTGAGGGGTAAAAAAAAAAGAAAAAAAAAGCCCCCCAGCATTGAGGAGCATGAGTTGAGGAGTTGGGGATGATGAGGTGGGGAGGTGGTGATCATCAGCTCTTGTCACTGAGTGCAATCAAATCCTCACAGCAATGCTCCTGCTCCAAAATCTAGTAGAAAGCCTTCTTCCTCCCTGGACAGTAGAGACAGTTACTCAGGATCAGCTCTTTTGATACCTTAGATTTCATAAGAGTGAGGAAATAAGCAGGTGTCCCAATACTTTTGTCCATATAGTGCACATGTGGTTCCTTAAGCACTGTTTAAATTTGAAGCTAAACAATCACTCCTCTAACAGCACACCTGATGCAGATCATTAGCCGAGAGTAGCTGAGAGCCCTTCAGGAGCTGATTAGTGTGTGTTTGGTGCTGTAGCTGTGCTGAAGAACACACAGCTGTGTTTGACGTGTGTGTTCGCAGCGTGGCTGACGGTGTGTTTCTCGCTGTTGCTGTAGGATACGTGTCGGATCCCATGAGCACCATGAGGTTCCACTCCAGCAGCAATGCCAGCTTTGAGGACAGCAGCTAACTCCACACACTGTCTGGGGAAATCACCCCTTTTCTTTCTCACACACACACACACAATCATTCAAAAACAACTGGAAGAGCTTTACAGCTGGGGTATTCATTAAGGTCCAGATAGAGAAAATGACCTCAAGTCAAGCAAGGTCCAGAACATCATAATATCTAAGCTGCATTATAAATTAGTGTCATATCCTGTATACTGAAGTAGCCTAGTAGTTATGGCAACAATTTATGTAGATAGCCAACTGACTGTCCAATCAAATTACAAATTCAATCACAGGTCCGAGTATTTTTCACTGAACTGGACAAATTATAAATAGATCAAATAGATTTGAATGATCTTTTTGCATTTTAAATTTACAAATTATAGGATTTATGGTTCAGTATATGATTTTCCATTTTAATAAATGTTTGAAAAATTAATCAAAACATTTAAAATAGCATTCAGTGTTGATTTAGTATTTTTTAAAGAGAGAGTAAACACTAAAACATTTTTTAAATATTTAAATATTTCCATTTTTAATCATTTTCATTTTTAATAATAATCGCCACGGCCCTGGAACCTATGAGCCTGTACGAGTCCATTCCTGATTAAAATCTCCTTCTACTCCAAGTCACAGAGCTTATTATAATGCGCCAATCTGATTGGCTGAGGAGAGTCACGTGTGATATTTACAGCTCATGCGATTGGTCTGTGAGTTTCCTGGGCTGCTAAACCTGTACCGTAAAGGCTAGAAAAGTTCCGGTTCCGGCAGGTAAATTAAACACTTAAAAAAAAATGAAATAGTTCATTGGTTACAGGCCCAGGTCTGGATTGGTCAGCCGTAAGTGACCTCTGCTTTAATACATCAAGTTCAGTTCTGCCAGTTAACCCACCTGTTCGAAGCTAGCACTGGCACTAGCGGTGCTCCCGACACTAGAGAGTGAGGACCTAACTTCCGATGTCTCCCCATGTCCCCAGTTCCACCGCACCAGCTAACAGACGCCATGTCTGCCAACATTGCTTAAGAGTGATGAGGGGGAGAGCGCCATCTACCCACCCTGAGGACTCTCTTGGCCGCTGATGGTAAAGCAGCATGGCTCGGGATTGCGACCCGGGCCATAATGGTAGCGCAGTAGACCGCTGAGCCACTCAGAGCAATTAAGTTCTAATAATATTGTAAAAAAAAATCAAAAATATGATCAAATTAAAAATCTGACAGTGTGACGAGTTCATATATATGATTTTCCATTTTTAAAAAAGTGTTTAAAAAATTAAACAAAACAAAAAATACCATTAGTGTAGATTTTTCTTTTATTAATCTTCAGATATTTCCTTTTTTGATCTGGCAGGGCGTGAGAGCACCAGATATTGAGGGTGGATAGATACTATTTAAACTCTATGGTAAATTAAGCTCCGGAGTGGCGCAACTGTCTAAGCGTTTGCCGCAAAGCCTGAAGAAAACAAGGACAGCGCAACGTCTCTCAAAAGTGAAGCTACCACAGGTCTAGCGCCTCTGCCTGCTGATTGCAGTATGACGTGTAGCTCCGCCCAGCCTCATATGGTTTCAATGCCAAAACAGCCCCGCCCATTTTCCATCTCATTTCCCTCATCTCCAGTGCCTCCAGATTCTAGCAGTTAGGTCTCCCTGTGCTGATCTCGGCCCATTTTGAAGTTTTTAACCTTTACTCTGCTCTGTCGTAAGAAGGCGGAGCTACATTTAAGAGTGAATTGATTGACAACTTGGGCTGGAAGAGACCGGTCGTTTGCAGGACCTTTCTGTTCATCTGCTTTGCTTCTGAGATGTAAGCTCAGAGAAGGCGGTCTTAGACACGCTCGGTCTGGGAGAAGGGGGCGGGTCTTCCAAATGAGAAGTAGGTGAGTCTGGCTCCGCCTCTGGACGGTTGCAAATTTGACAACATGACGGTCAGTTTTGACTTCATTTTTTTAGAACTGAAGGAAATGGAACCACGGGGTTCAAACGAGTATAACTGGTCTCTCTATGGGTGGGTAGGGTGGCCCTCCCGGTCCCCACATCACTCAATACGATGCTAACCAGTGCGGGTGTCTGTTAGCTTAGGTAACTTACTTACGTGTGGTTTAGCTTCTTGTATAGGCAATATAGGCTTCAGTGCTACTGAGTGCTAATTGGTTGGCGAGCTGACTCTGGAGTTTGGTGGTAACTATGTCTGACACTTAGCTACCATCCTGACCAGCTAATGCTATGCTAATGTTTAAATGCTAATGTTTTACATATTACACACCACGCAGCTGTTCCAACTGCAAAACTACCGTACAGTCCTCCCGTCCTCGCCCAGTCAGTACTACCAAGTACAGCAGGCCCAACCTGCCGGAGCTTGTACTGGGAATCCCACAAGATTTTGGTGTTGATTTTTGTAGTTTTCTGATGTTATATTTCATGTTGTGTTTACAAATAAAATATTAATTAATTATTTAATACTCTGATTTCTTACTTAAGTAGAAATGTTGGTTTTCTAAACTTTACTGGAGTAATTATTTATTATTTATTTATACATTTTCACCCAATTATCTGAACTTTCTCCTCCTTACATGTTAAAAACAGCCTCGTTCCTCCTATTTCATTTCCCTTAGTTTTCATTCCGGCTCGTCATCAATAAAAACCCTCTCCAGATAAATCTCTCCATCCAGAAAGTGTGAGTCTGATCCTGATTGGATGAGAAGTATAAACAGACACCATTCTGACTCCCTATTGGTTTATAAGAGATCATCACACCTGCACACGTCCCGTCACTCTCCAGCAGCTCACAGCAGACGTCTGTAGTCTAGTATGAAGACTGTGTCCGTGGCAGAGACTCAAGAGAGCTGCAGTGAAACGTCCCGACTGAGCCCCACATTTACATTCCAATAAAGCTTATTGATCACACGCCTCTGAAGTTTGACTTTCTGCAGCTTTACTAAACTTCTAGACAACGACTCCTCATATTTTCCTCCATGAAGCTCATGTTAATGCTCAGTAGAGCACACAGACGCTCCTTTAATTCTCTAGAAGTCTTTTAAACCCTCGTATCTCCACTCACTTCTACCTGAGGAATGAATGGGAATACTTTTGACACCTTTGCAATTAACTAAACAAATGTCTGAGCTCTTTAATGTGAAGCATGGTGTAGAGAGACATTAGACAGGATTGGTGGATTAAATACTTTATTATCATGTACAGTCACTCGACGTGTTTTTCGACACATAATAAAATAAAAGCGATGAGAAGATCACAGCAGAGCAGCTGCAGAAGCTTTAGCAGTGGGTCAGCTTTAACCTGGCCTTCTAGTCGGGCCATTCCCCTAATCCTAACTCTGAGCTACAGCAGGAACGGGACGTGGTGGTTATGGACTTGTGGTTTTCTGAAGTCATGGCCGCCCAGCGTGAGACACAGCACTTACTTACAGGGTGATAAAGCAAATACATCCAGTGTAGGTCTGTCAGCACTGCGCCAAATACAGTTGTTTTCTTTTTTTAATCAGATAAGAAATGCTCTATGACTATTTTACACATACAACCCCCCCCCCCCCCCCCCCTCCCAGATATTAACAAGTGAAATCCTCTGAAATTGGCCTACAGTCCTGGTTTCTTTCATGCCGTAATACCGTTATACAGCGAAAACCAGCAGAACGAACTGCAGAGCCACGTAATGTAGACGCATTACGAACAGCACAATCCCTTAGCACTGATGTGATGGGGATGACATTCAGTCCCTGAAATTCAGTCCCAGAGCAGTTTAGTTTAGCGTTCACCTGGTAAATCCCACCTGATCCCGATTAAACAGGTGAAAATTGTAACTGATGAGATGAATCCAGGGCTGTAGAGCAGCAATGCAGCTAAACAGGAGCGGTGTAAATATCTAACGTCACAATAACTTGATTAAAGTTCTTATACAACTCAGTACATCCTGAAATTTCACAGTCTAGAATTTTGGGCCAGATGATTTATTAAGTATTGTTATTGTTATTATTTACATATTTGTAGTAAAATAAGCTACATTTCTTGTAAAAAAAAAAAAAAAAAAAAAAAAAAAATATATATATATATATATATATATATATATATATATATATATATATTATTTTACTACAAATACATTCAGGAATGTCTGGCCCAGGCCAGTCCCATCTTTCACAAGGTGCTGGACATGGAAGTGAGTGGACACTGGTCCCACTGATTCTGAGGGGAAAAATGTGATTTAAATCATTTAAGTTTGTGAGAAATTAAATAATATTATGAAGTAGAGCCACATGTTAATAATGTAATTGTGCCATTGTATATATATATATATATATATATATATATATATATATACTAAAAAACTGACTGAAAAAAGTAATTTCAGTCAGTGTTAAATATACTGTGAGATTATCTGTTTCTCTCCTGTTCCCACAACCAGGAGAGCCAAGAGAATTGCCACTGATCAGCAGCCTTTTAGTACTTGAAAATATGAAAAATTATAAATCATTTACATTCTGTTCCTGTTTAACTCTGATTCCTCCATCTTTTTAGGGGGCAAAATAAAATGCCTCTGGTCCTCAAAGCATGAATGAACTGTCTAGAATAGAATAGGCCACACCCCCTAAAGCCCCAGTCATGCAATATAATAATAATAATTATTATAATAATAAAAACAAAAAAACCCATAAAAGCCCAGACCCAGTTTTGAATACTGATCCAAAATAAACGAACCAGTTAAATTAACTGAGCAGCTCATTGCTGCACGTCAGCAGCACTTCCTGTGGATTATAGGAGCTATTTGATTGACAGGTCAGCAGCACTTCCTGTGTATTATAGAAGCTATTTGATTGACAGGGCAGCAGCACTTCCTGTGTATTATAGAAGCTATTTGATTGACAGGTCGGCAGCACTTCCTGTGTATTATAGGAGCTATTTGATTGACAGGTCAGCAGCACTTCCTGTGTGTTGTACCTACCCTTTCCGTCTGATTCGCCGTTTGTAAGCTTATAAATGTGTTTTTATTTTTGTATATTAGTTTTGCCCTTCTCAGCCACCATAAATGGAGCACACCGGCATTTTCCAAATAACGTCACACGCACACAAATTCACAAATTGTCCCGTGAGGCATCCAGGATGTCAAGTGTACGTCACATGGCGTGAAGGACGGAAGTGCTGTCCACATGTCCCTATAGTGGAGTCTGTGACACGTGTCACCAGTGGTTCCTATGTGTTCAACACTACAATGATACACATTTTTGGTCATACTGCCCAGTCCTACGTAAATGCAGTCTAAATTTCTACTATGTCTCATTTTGAGATTATTATAGTAATATATATATTTTTTATTAATATATTTTTATTTAATTATCTTATTTCAAACTCATGTTTACTTGTTTTAAGTGATTTCGTTCATCTTGATTCAAGAAATAACCCCTAATTTAGCTTTAGAAATATCAGCCTGTGGATGAAAACACAGACAAAATGATCCAGTTTAGTTAGGACTAAGTTGAACTTGTAAAAATCAGACGTTTAGACTAAATCTAGGAGGATTTCACCTGCTAAGATCAGCTTGTTGTCGTGTTTGAAATCTTTGATTTCTAATCAAGAACTCTAAACAAAGAGATCAAAGGGAAAAGTGCAGGCCTTGAAGTTTTCTTTCTTTGAAGCAGGCTTTGTGTTTGCATGTTTGGGTGAAGACGAGGGTGGATGAAGAGCCCTGTGAAGTGTGTTGGTGTGTGGCTGAGTGGCAGGAGGGCTACACAGCATGAATAATTGAATTATTTGTGCTGGACGTTTCCCGGGGTATCTGCTTTCCGTAGACTGCCGACGGGCCACCCTGCCAAGACCGCCGTTGACCCGGTCTCTGTTAGTGGAACAGGACATTGCTGGCCAACTTCTGGAGTTACCACTGCAGAACTACTGTTTTACGAACTGGCGTCCAGACACCTATTAGCCATAACATTAAAACTACCTGCCTAATATTGTGGTCTCGAGCACCAAGACCCGGTATCTACATCTACGGCATTTAGCTGACGCTCTTCTCCAGAGCGACTTACAAGGTTACTTATATTACAGATGTGGGCCAATATAGTGTTAGGAGTCTGGCCCAAGGACTCTTATTGGTGTAGCACAGCATAGTCACCCAGACCGAGAATCGAACCCCAGTCTCAGTGGCAGGTAGTTGTGTTAGCCGTGGCGCCACACCAACCACTGGAGCCCATGACCTGGTTGTTCTCCTTTGGATCTCTTTTGCTAGATCAGAATTGTCCACTGCACACCGGGACCACCCCACAAGACCTGCCTGATGTTCTGGAGATGTTCTGACCCAGTCATTGTCTAGAACATCACAGTTTGGTTCTTGTCAAAGTGTCTCAGAAGATTCTTACGCTTGCTCTGCTTATTTTTCCTGCTTCAGCACCTTCAGCACCTTCAAGAACTGACTGTTTCTTCACCCACTGCCCAATATGTAGATTGACCCCTTGACAGGGGCCACTGGAACCAGATCATCAGTGGTTTTAATGTTATGGCTGATCTGTGTATATTATCTTTGTAGCTTCCTAATCTGCTCTTCTATGGCCATTGTTCATCTATCACTGGTCTGTACGTTTGTCTACCTACCTACTATCTACTGCCATTTGTCTCCTTGGGATCCCAAAATGCAAAGGATCATTAGCTTCAGAGGCTTCTATCAGATATCAGACTGGGGAGTGGGGGGGGGGGGGGGGGTGCTGAGCAAGTTCTAGGCTCAAGACTTCAGTCTTATTTGAAGAAAAACCTTGAAGATCTTCTGGCATCTGATTGTTCCTGCAGTCTGAACGAGGAACCATGAAGTACCAAAAGATGCCGTGGGAAAACTGCAATAGGTGCCTTTGTTATGTTGCTTTGGAAGAACCTCTGGACTTGGGTTCTCAGACTTGTTAATGGTTGTGAAGTCTTTAATTACTGTAACTGCAACACTCTCCTCAGGCAAGCACAGGATACCAGAGGATCAGTCTTCAGGCTGACTCTTCTTTCAAAGCCTCTTGTTTACTCGTCTACTTGTGACATTAGTTCCTTTGAAGTCTTTGATTTGCTTAATTTACTGATTTGTTGATTTGCTTCGTTAGCGTGTTAGCTGTTCCTTCAGCGTGTTAGCTGTCTTGACTTATCTCAAACTTCATCACTGGCGTCTCCGGCGGGTTAACAGCATTATCTAGGGTTACTTGCGTAGCTTGCTCTTCCCCAGATGCAAACAGCGACTCTGATTTGGGCACAGTATCCTTTCCTTCCGTATGCTCCTTGTCTTCTGATTCGGGCTCAGCTTCAGGTTTCATATCTGTTTGGAAGCTCTCCACAAGAGTGTCCTCAGAGTCCCCAAGATCACTCTTCAACGGAATACCGACTTCCTCATCTTTGGCAGGCTCCGACGTCTTATCGCCCCCTACGGACTCAGAGTCTTTGGTGCTTAGCACGGTTCCTTCCACCTCTTCCAGAGCCTCGCCATTCACCCTCCTTTCACCCTCTTGCGAGATAAGGCTCTTTATGTCATCCAGTGGCTCGACAAACGTCTCGAAATACCTGGAGGTCTGGTGGATGTTTACCCAGTTACTTACCAGATCGCCTTGATCCACGGGAGGCGTGGAAAGAAGCTCAGTGTCTTCGCTAACCGTTGACTCCCTCTCATCTCTTTTAAGAGCCGTCACTTTCTCAGCTGGCTGTGAGTCCTCTGAAGGTGAAGCCGAGGACGTGCTGCCTTCTTCTTCAGCTGCACCGTCATGTTTGCCGTCCTCATTGTCATCCCCTGCCACACTGGCTTCTTTAGCTTCTGCCCCGTTTTGAAGGTCAACGTTTGAACCCTGCATTTCTGTCCCTGTATCTGCTGGCTCTTCTGCAGTGGTGAGGGCATCTGCTCGTACTTCGGCCTCAGCCTCAGCCTCGGTATTGTTACTAGCTTCATCTTCCTGCTCATCTTTTAGGCCTTCTTCATTCGCTGTACCTTGCTCAAATTCGGTAAGGACGTTGTCTTCCGTTCCTTCCTCAAATGCTGCTTCACCTTCCCTTGACTTAGCTGGAGCTCCCTCAGCAATAATGGCCTCCACTCCATTTTCGGTGTCTTCCTCACCTGCCTTTTCTTCATGACTAACTGTGGCTTCTTGCAGACCATTGTTGATGGTAAGGTCTTCTTTCTGTTCACTGTTCTCTCCTCCTTGCTTCATCCCATCATCTTCAGAACCTTCCTGTGTCTCCGACTCATCTCTACCAACATCCGTGCTCTTTTCTCCACCTTCTTCTTTGCCATCAAGATCTTCAACTACTACACTGTCCTCTGGTTTTCCTTCATCTTCAATGTCATTCTCCTTTATTGACCCAGTGTCCTTCATGTCTTCCTCAGGTTTGTTATCCATGTCTTTACCAGACTTGCTTTCACCTTCCAGCTCAGCATCCTTGTCTTCCATAGATTCTGTTTCTCTTTCTCTAGCATCTTCTTCAGGTGCCTCCATGTCCGGTTCCCCCAGCTTGTTTTCTGTTCCACTAACCTCCATGTTACTTTCACTTACTGTGATTTGTTCATCGGCATTCTCTTGGTTTGCTCTGTCCTCGACCATCTCCTCACCCTCTTTTGCGTCCTCCATGTTCTCCATTGTTATCTCTTGGGCCACGTCTTCACCTCCCACTTCTTCAGTTTGAGGACCATGGTCTTCTACACTTTCCTCTACTTCAGCACCGTCCAGTCCTTCCTCCACCTCGGTCTCATCTCCACCATTTCCACCCTCTGTCTTCTCCTCCCCAGCATTATCCTGAGATGCCTCTACCTCTTCCTTCACATTAACCTCTGCTTCACCATGTCCGTTGTTCTCAGTAGAGTTCTCAACCTCATCTGCTACAGCTTCACCTTGGTTTTCAGATCCAGTCTCGTTCTCTGGTTGTCTTCCATCAGTTCCATCCTCAGTTGCTGGTTCCTTCAGTCCTTCATCAGCTTTGCTTTCATCCTCTGCTTCAATGTCTTTCTCTACAACAGATTCTCTCAGGGGTTCATCATCTGCCACGTCCTCTGCTTTTTCCTCACTCTCCTGCTCTGTTTTTTCTCCACCTTCAGTTTCATCCTCCTTTAATGACCAGTTTTCCTTAGAACTTTCGTCAGGTTGATCGTTATCGGTGTCTTTACCATCATCTCCAGATTTACGTTCATCTTCTGCTTCTGCATCTTGTTCTAGACTAGATTCTGCTTCTCTCTGCTTATTATTTTCAGCTTTTTCTACTTCGCCCTCAACTCGTTCCTCCTCAGACTTGTTTTCTCTCTCACTAACCTCTAAATTGGTTTCACTCTGCTCAGCTTCTTCTGAGATCTCTAGCTGTGCAAAGTCCTCAATGGTCTCATCAGTTTTGTCTTCACCCTCATCCAGACCTATTGCTTCTCCATCTTCCTTGTTCCCTTCCACAGCCTTTTCCGTGCCGTCTGCAGCCTCATCAGGTCTCAATTCCTCAGTATCATCCCTCTCATCTGCCCTGACCCCCTCATCAACCTTGTCTTGAATTCCTGTATCTCCATATTCTGGCTTCACTGCATCCTTCTCTGTTTGTTCTTGGCTCCCTACCTCACCATCCTGATTACTGCTATTATCAGCATCACCTCCACCCTCAGTCTCAAACACAGCTTCTGTGGTTTCTTGAGGGTCACATCTCTGAGGCTCAAGATCTTCTCCTGTTTGTGCTAATTCTCGCTCCTCCACTGAGGTGTCTCCAGTTTCATCCTCTTTCAGTGGTTCTTGCACCAATAAATCCTCTGCTTTAGACCCTTCTGCTTCTGCTTGAGTCTTTTCATTGTCAGATGTTTTCACCATTTGAGGTTCTTGACTTGCTTCATCCTCCTCTTCTGCAGCGGCTTCCTCCTGCTGCTCTTCCTCCTGTTCTTTGTTGTCTATCTCAGCAGATACAACATCCGAGTCCTTTTCTCTCTCGCTAACCTCCACATTGCTTTCACTCCCTTCAGCTTCTGCTGAGACCTCTTGTTGTGGATGGTCCTGAATGGACATTTTGTCATTTTGTTCAGCATCAACAGGTTGCTCCTCCATCGTGTCCTCACTGGCCTCTGGACTCCTCTGCTCTTTTGATTCAGGCTGTGGTGCTTCACCTGTTTCTTCTTCTAGCTCCTCTGTATGTTGCTCAATATCTGCATCTCCATCAACCTCACCAGCCTTGTGTGCAGGCTCTAGAGGTTCGACAGCGGTTTCTATAGAAATGTCCTCTTGTTGGCCGGATGTCTTCTGCGCTGCATGACTTTCTGCTTCTGCACCTGTAACAGAAACTTCCATTAAAAGTTAAGAAGGTTTTTGTCTTCTCCTATGAAGTTACTATTTTGGAAATACAATATATTTGCATACATATACACAATATGGACAAAAGTATTGGGACACACTTCTTAATCATCATTGAATTCAGTTGTTTGATTCACTCCCATTCAGCCACAGGTGTGTAAAATCAAGCCCCTAGCCCTGCAGTCGGCCTTTCTTCCACACATCAGTGAAAGAACGGGAGGTTCTGAAGAGCTCCCTGAACTCCAGCGTGGTTCTGTATGTACTAGGAGACACCGCTGCACCAACAACAACTACAAGTCAGCTGGTGAAATTTTATAATTTCCTCCCTCCTAGATCTTCCTCCATCAGCTGTGAGTGGTATTATTATTGAACAGTGGAAGAGTTTAGGAGGAACAGCTCACAGAGAGCAGCTCAGCCACCGAGTGTCTGTCAGACCACGTAAAGTTACAGAGCGGGGTCAGGGCCGAGTGCTGAGCTCAGAGCAGAGTGCAGAAAAGCCTCCAACTGACTCAGTAACTGCATCAGAGCTCCAGACCTGCTGCTGCTGGTAGAGCTTAGAGCAAAGGGGGACCAGCTCCAGATTAATACAGCCTATGGGTTTAGTATGGGTGGTTGGGAAAAAGGCCCTGTAGGTGGAATGTGTAGATGTCCCAATACTTTTGTCCATATTGTGTTACAGTAGTTACTGAGCAGTTACTATATGCCACTGTCTCTTGATACAGATAATGAAATCTTGAGTAAAGGCTGATGTCAGTAATCTTCTTTGGAAGAGTGGAGCTCTAAAATGAGCTGTGTTTAATTGAAACTCTTCTCTTAGGATGAGCATCTTAATGTAGGCCATCATGCTCAACCCATTCAAACACTCCACACTATGGGAGACAGGGTCTTTAGAGTAGCTGATCCTAAACTCCAGAACACTATTCCCTGCTGACCTATCTGCATGCGCCTCTCTCTTCTTAAAAAATGAATTATGAAATTTTATAAATGGGAATAAATTATTACATTTTTATCTGATGGTGTATATTATGTCATTTCTTTATTAATTACACTTGTGTTATTAATCCATCCTTATTTTCTTTGTATACTGACGGTGGGTACCATGAAAGGCATTTATAAGTAAAATTCGATTAATTGCATTGAGTGCATTACGTTTGTGCACAAAATTAAAGAGGAGGTAATTCTTCATTATTTAATTTATAATGGATTATAAAATAAATTAATAAAAAATAATAAAGTATATTAATTTTTATGAAGATAGACTTATTTTATGGTGAAAATTACACTACATTTTAATTTATATTAAAAAGTTTTTGTTAAATTTACAATAAAAACATTTTATTCTATATGTATAATGTTTTTAATATTCTAGGAGAAGGAGGAGTCGTATTTAATGTAATTTCTTTATTAATTACATTGATAATTAATTAATAACCCTAACCCCAACCCTATTGTAATTTCTTATTTTCTTTGTATAGTGACCGTGGGTAGGCATTTATAAGTAACATTATATTATTATTATTATTATTATTATTATTATTATTATTATTATTATTAATTGCATTGAGTGCATTACATTTGTGCACATAATTAAAGATGAGGTAATTCTTCATTATTTTAATTAGAATGTAAAGTAGATGAATTCTTATGAATTAGACTTATTTTATGGTGAAAATTGCACTACATTTTAATTTATATTAAAAAGTTGTTAAATTTACAGTTAAAACATTTTTTTCTACATGTACAATGTTGTTTATATTCTAGGAGAGGGAGGGGTTGTATTTTATGTAATTTCTTTATTAATTACATTAATAATTAATTAATAACCCTAACCCTAATTCTTTATCATTTTAATTAGAATGGAAAGTATAATTGTGTTTAGTAATGTCTAAAGCTTAAAGGTATCTTTGAACTATTCGTCTATTTAAACTAGCTGAGGTTTTCTTGGGTAAATAGCAAAGCACTTTGTAAGTCGCTCTGGATAAGATCGTCTGCTAAATGCCATAAATGTAAATGTAAATATATGAATTTTTATGAATATAGACTTATTTTATAGTGAAAATTACACTACATTTGAATTTATATTTATATTTATATTAATTATTTTTTTTGTTACATTTACAATAAAAACTATTTTTTTCTATATGTACAGTGTTGTTTATGTTATAGGAGAAGGATGAGTCGTACCTGGGCTTTCCTGCTGGGTCCTGACAGATGCTACTTCATCCTCTTCGGTGGTGGTATCGCTAAATTCGGGCTCAGAACTGCATTCAGCCACGTTCAGAACGGCTTCTGCCAACTTCTCCTGCACAGACTTGGCTTGGGTTAGGCATGGAGAAGGAGACGGGGACGTGAAGCATGCAAATGCAGGGAGTTAGTTCATGTGGTTGAATGGATTAGTGATCTTTTCATAAACGTTCACTTTCATAAATTCGGCAAACACGAGCTGTGAGCGGTTCTCATGGAGCAACAGAGCCAAACATCAGCAAAAAATGTACAAGAAAATAAAGGTACAACACCAAACGTGTCTCACAGACGTTTATTAGCAAACAATATTTGATTAAGCTCAGGCCATGCAGATAGCGGTAATCAAATCAAACGATCCATCAAACTCAGACTCACTTCATACAAATATTAAAGGAGCTATATGTGGGAATTTAATGAATCTGCTGACCTGCTGCTGTTAGAGCTGCAAAGGGGGACCAGCTCCATATTAATGCCTATGGGTTTAGTATGGGTGGTCATAAAAGCCCTTGTAGGTGGAATGTGTAGATGTCCCAATACTTTTGTCCATATTGTGTTACAGTAGTTACTGAGCACTTACTATATGCCACTGTCTCTTTAATACTAAAGACTAATAATTAGTCTATTAAAAGATCCTGGGATCCTGGTGAGATGAGGAGTGGGCTGCTGCCCTTGACCGGATTCACTGGTCATCTATTTGTCATAGGCGTGGCCTAATGCAATGCAAAGTCCTCAATCAAGTGCAAACCATCTCCACATGTTCTGGTCGTGCCCTTAGATTAGGCTCAGATTGTGACCCTCTGAAATCAGCCCTAGGCGGCTCCAATTTTGACCCTACCCCCCTGACTTCCCTGTTTGGACTACCTCCTTATACGTAAGTGCTCTCAGCGGTGCAGCATGCTACTGCTCTCAACGCTTTATTAGCGAGACGAGTCATTTGGCTTACATTTAACGTTTAGCAGACGTTCTTCCTTCAGGAAATCTGGTCATGTCTACGTTACTCCCTCAAGGGAACCTCAGATCTTTTCCGCCACAAGACCCCTATGCTTGAGCACATTAATGCTAATATGTTCTACTGACTGAACAAGACAGCGATGCTTTATCAGTGCTTTCCAATAGTGTCACTGTATTTGTAAGTATATATATATATTTATTTATTCTATTATTGGAATTTCTGATATGTGTAATTATACGTATACATCTTTTTCAGTTAGAGGTCTTGGGGACTGTATTGTGTTGGGTGTGTAGGTGGGCACAAGGGCAAGGGCTGGGATGGAATGGCTTTTGTCATGGCTTTGTAAATGCTAAATTTCCAAATGTTAAACTCAATAAAAAGAATTTGCAAACTAACCCACAGCAAAAGTTAAATTAAAACCTCACAGCAAACCCACAGATTTCATGGCACAGTATTTCCAGTCTTTCAATGAGCAGAAATGAAAATACCCAACATTTCCTAAAGGCGCACTGCTATTCTGCTGTCAGATTCATCTCTATAATTGCAGAAAGTAAAAAAAAAAGCTTACAGACCTTCATAATGATCACATGAGTTTACGGGTTTGAAATTCCAAAAATACTGGCTTACGCTGGACACAGTACTGATGGCAAGACACAAACACACTGTTAAACATGCAACAGAAGTACAGGCCATGCTTAGATTCCAAACAAAGGGAAATGAATCGGATTAATCAAACAGGTACAGACGTATTCAAACAAGCCAAACACGGCAATCAGAAGCGCTTTTACCTCTTAGAACTGGATCCACAGTCAAAGGTTCAGTGTTAAACTGCATTTCCTAATGTACTGAAGCAGAATTTCAGACGCAGACACTGCTCTGGGTGGTAGTATGGATGTATATGGATGTATAATAAGTACAGTAATGGAGGTATAGTGAGTATAGTAATGAATGTATAATGAGTATAGTAATGGATATATAATGAGTATAGTAATGTAGGGTATAATGAGTATAGTAATGGATGTATAGTGTGTATAGTAATGTAGGGTATAATGAGTATAGTAATGGATGTATAGTGAGTATAGTAATGGATGTATAGTGAGTATAGTAATGGAGGTATAATGAGTATAGTAATGGATGTATAGTGAGTATAGTAATGGATGTATAGTGAGTATAGTAATGGAGGTATAATGAGTATAGTAATGGATGTATAGTGAGTATAGTAATGGAGGTATAATGAGTATAGTAATGGATGTATAGTGAGTATAGTAATGGATGTATAGTGAGTATAGTAATGGATGTATAGTGAGTATAGTAATGGAGGTATAATGAGTATAGTAATGGATGTATAGTGAGTATAGTAATGGATGTATAGTGAGTATAGTAATGGAGGTATAATGAGTATAGTAATGGAGGTGTAATGAGTATAGTAATGGATGTATAGTGAGTATAGTAATGGATGTATAGTGAGTATAGTAATGGATGTATAGTGAGTATAGTAATGGAGATATAATGAGTATAGTAATGGATGTATAGTGAGTATAGTAATGGATGTATAGTGAGTATAGTAATGGAGGTATAATGAGTATAGTAATGGAGGTATAATGAGTATAGTAATGGATGTATAGTGAGTATAGTAATGGAGGTATAATGAGTATAGTAATGGATGTATAGTGAGTATAGTAATGGATGTATAGTGAGTATAGTAATGGAGGTATAATGAGTATAGTAATGGAGGTGTAATGAGTATAGTAATGGATGTATAGTGAGTATAGTAATGGATGTATAGTGAGTATAGTAATGGAGGTGTAATGAGTATAGTAATGGATGTATAGTGAGTATAGTAATGGATGTATAGTGAGTATAGTAATGGAGGTGTAATGAGTATAGTAATGGATGTATAGTGAGTATAGTAATGGATGTATAGTGAGTATAGTAATGGAGGTATAATGAGTATAGTAATGGATATATAATGAGTATAGTAATGGATGTATAGTGAGTATAGTAATGGATGTATAGTGAGTATAGTAATGGAGGTATAATGAGTATAGTAATGGATGTATAGTGAGTATAGTAATGGATGTATAGTGAGTATAGTAATGGAGGTATAATGAGTATAGTAATTGAGATATAATGAGTATAGTAATGGATGTATAGTGAGTATAGTAATGGAGGTGTAATGAGTATAGTAATGGATGTATAGTGAGTATAGTAATGGAGATATAATGAGTATAGTAATGGATGTATAGTGAGTATAGTAATGGAGATATAATGAGTATAGTAATGGATGTATAATGAGTATAGTAATGGATGTATAGTGAGTATAGTAATGGAGATATAATGAGTATAGTAATGGATGTATAATGAGTATAGTAATGGATGTATAGTGAGTATAGTAATGGATGTATAGTGAGTATAGTAATGGATGTATAATGAGTACAGTAATGGAGGTATAGTGAGTATAGTAATGGATGTATAATGAGTACAGTAATGGAGGTATAATGAGTATAGTAATGGAGATATAATGAGTATAGTAATGGAGGTATAGTGAGTATAGTAATGGAGGTATAATAAGTACAGTAATGGATGTATAATGAGTATAATAATGTAGGGTGTAATTAGTATAGTAATGGATGTATAATGAGTATAGTAATGTAGGGTGTAATTAGTATAGTAATGGATGTATAATGAGTATAGTAATGTAGGGTATAATTAGTACAGTAATGGATGTATAATGAGTATAGTAATGTAGGGTATAATTAGTATAGTAATGGAGTACAGTAATAGAGGTATAATGAGCATAGTAATGATGTATAGTAAGTATAGTAATTGAGATATAGTGAGTATAGTAATGGATGTATAGTGAGTATAATAATGGAGGTATTATGAGTACAGTAATGCTTACTCTTAATGTGAATGACAGCATGATCATCCAGAACACAAAGATAAGGTCTAAAGGGGGCACTGATAAGTTCTAGCATGCTTAAAATACCATCAATATCCAGTTCTAATGGTAAAAGCCAGCAGATACAAGCAAGGGCCAACCACAGGTCCAACCACAGGTCCAACCACAGGGCCAACCACAGGTCATGCACACATCTAAAACGTGCACAGGTCCTCACCTTTCTCGGGTTCTACCTCCTTTTCTTCACCATCAGCCCTGAAAGCTTGTTTCTCAGCTGCTCCTTCTCCAAATGTCTCACCCTCCCCATTGTCCCTCTCCGTGTCTTCTGAGACTTCCACCTCACTCTTTTCCACCGCGCTCTCCTGGGTTTGCGATTCGTCCCCTGTTTGCTGAGGCAGAGACACTGAGCTGCTCTCTATGGCCTCAGTCTCCTCCGTCTTGGTGTCCTTTGTGTCTTTTTCTGAGGTGAATGTAGAATCACATCTCTCTGGCTCCACGTTCTTCTCCAGAGCGTCTTCTTCATTGCCTGGCTCGGGACCGCCATCACTCTCGTCTTCATCTTCACTGCTGGAAGAGCTGCCCGACAGACCAGACGAGATGGAGGGTGACTTTTTGACCTCTGCAGAGAAAAGGAGGGGTTCAACGTGATCAGTGGCACTGAAGCTACCTGAGATTTTAAAGGGTTTAAAAAGTGGCGTGAAGAGGAAGCAGGACTGATTACTTTTGTCTGAATCTCCAGCTTCACTATCAGAGTCTCGGTTCTTCTCTGTTCCTTCGTTTTCCTCCTGATCCTTCTTCCCACTCTTCTCCTCTTCCTCCCTGGTTGGGGAAGGCGTGGTTTCACTCCCCTCGTCTGCTCCGTCTTCTACAGGGCCTTCATCGTCAGCCTCAAAGTCCTCTTCATAGTCTAGAGGGCGAAAATGTTCGGGTATGGGCTATTTTAATCCTGCTCCGATTCTTTGTTTTAACCACAATGTTCAGAGCGCCACCTAGTGGCCTCAAGGCGCCATTAACAGACATTATAGCTCCAGCAGCAGCAGCAGCAGCAGTGCGGACGTTCTCAGAAGGTAAATAAAGGAGCTGAGGTTCTGCAGTGTGGAGCTATTTTACAGTGGAAACTGAAAACAGACCATAATATCTGACCCTTTATGAAACTCTCACTGAAACGCTCTGTTTTACCAGCGGGAGAACCGCAGAACCGGCACTCGCCTTTCTCTGTTCATAAACCAGCACTGAAGAACCCATTCAGATCCGAGTGGAGGCTAACGCTAATGCTAACACACACTCTCGCTATAGAAACCCCAATCACACACACAGCACATTCACCCACTATAAACCAGTTATTACACACCAGTAGACCAACAACCACCACAGATACCAGTCCAGAGTGTGTACCACTACACACACTCTCACACACACACACAGGAAGTGATCAGACTGCAGTGTTGTAGAGGAGCTGGGAGCTGATTGGTCAGGGAGGAGATCAGACTGGATTATCAGATATTAAACACTATAAAACAGTGATTTTAAGAAAAGTCTGACTAAACTAAATCAGTCAGTCCAGAAAGTCTGATTATAGAATCTGATCCTGAAAATAAAGGATTTACTGATCAGATTAATCAGCAGCTCGTCTGATCTCAACTGTGGAGCTGGATTATTATTCATACACACAGAGATCAGATCAGATCGGTATCAGCTGATACTCAGCATTAAGAGAATTGTATTCAGCACTTGAGGGAGAACCACCAAGAAGACCCAAAGTTCATGATGGAACAAGGTTGGGAAACTGCACAAATTACAATATTAGGTCGTAAAAATGTACCGTTTTTAGGCTTGGGTTCTCCTTTTGCATCTGTCTCAGTTTCCTGTGGTGGAGTAGGCTCCTCCTCTTTTGAGTTTTCTCGAGATGCTGAGAGGAGTGGGTCCTCCTTCGCTCTTTTTGGTGGAGTGGGTTTTTTGTCCAGTCCCATGGCGATAATGCATCTATAGAATGAGACCAGGTGTAGTTTATCATTGAGAGAGAAGGAGCAGGACCAGCCTGGGATCCCAAAAACTCTTACAACAAAAGGTAATATACATATATACAGTATACATTATACTGATTGTGCTGCCTCGTCAGCTCTGACTCGTTGAGGCATGGACTCCACAAGACCTCTGAAGGTGTGAAGCTGTGGTATCTGGACACCTTCAGACATTAGCAGCAGATCCTTTAAGTCCTAGAAGTTGTGAGGTGAGGCCTCCATAGGCATCACTGGGCCTTGGGAGCCTATGACCCTGCCTCCAGTTCACATGTTGTCCTTCCTTAGAGCACTAGGTAGGTCTGGTAGGTCCCTGTATACTGAGAACACCCCACAAGACCTGCCTGATGTTTTGAAGATGAGATGTTCTGACCCAGTTGTTGTTTGGTTCTGGTCAAAGTGTCTCAGATTCTTAAGCTTGTCCATTTTCCTGCCTTATCACCTTCATCACCTTCAAGAACTGCCTGTTTCCTCACTCGCTGCCTAATATACTGCATCTAGCCCTTGACAGGAGCCACTGGAACCAGATCATCAATGTTACTCACGTCACCTGTCACCTGGTTTTAATGTTATGGCTGATCTGTGTATACATTTGATTAGTGTGTGGCTGTTATTCTGACCTGTAGCAGGGCGATGCTCCCTCCACGCCAGTAAAGCCGAAGTGACCATGGCGTCCACCGAGACGCGAGCCTTTCCTGTGTTTGAACTCGCAGCAGGAGCTGAGACGCTCCACCTGCAGCCCGTTCAGGAAGAAGGTCAGGCTGAAGGGGAAACCGCGGTGACGCCGAGAGACAAACTGGAAGGTCTCTGCCGAGGGAAACCTGGGATTAGCATACACGTAGTTGCTACAGAAGCAGATATAGAAGCTCATGGTCTGCAGACTGACCTCCTTCTTTGACCCGTCCTTTATAAACACAGAGGTTCTCTCCCCCACAGTGCTGCTGGAAGACCTTCACCTCATCCCTCAGGTCCATCAGGTCGTGGGACAGGTGGACACTTTTCCCAAAGTAAATCATCTTCACGAAGACGGTGCTCTGAGCTGACACACGCTGAACGGTGCCCTCCTGTGGAAGGGTACAGGGATTTAAAGTGGTTAACAATTAGCAGGAAGGGAAGGGGAAAACGATGGAAGCAAGGGTTCCTCAAGGGTTCTTTAGGAAAGGCAATGGTTTTGAATATATAGAACTCATATATAATAATATATATAATATACAACTCAAATATAGGCAACTCAAATACCTAGAACCATTCTGTATCCAAACTGTACCCTCGAGCAGCTGCCCTTGTCGCTCATATGTTAATCTGCCACTGCATCCCGGCCTAGTGGTGGTTCAAGCACTGGATTTACAGAGATAAACAGGCCTCAACAGAGCAAGGCTCTTAACCTTCTCTGCTCCCTGGGTGCCGCAGTGGAGGTCAGGTACTGATGATGAATGCTTATCGAGTTATCGATCAATGCCTCTCAAGCTTATCCCATTAGACGTCAGCTCCACTGCTCCACTGCTCCACAGCCCGGTGCTGCAGGGCTTTACACCCCTTGATCTACCAGATGGCACTGGGGATGGTAACTCCACAGCTCCACTGCTCCGGAGTCCTGACAGTAACACTGACCTGTGAGTCTGCAGCGCTCGGAGCAGTGGTGGGTCGTAGCCTTCGCCCCCACAGTGTCCCGTTCGCCTTAGGGCCTTTTTCCCTCTTCTTGGTCAGCGGAGGCACAGGGGTTACGAAGTTGTTAATGACCGGGAGCCGGTAGGGCGAGACTGTGCTTGAGAAGTCCGTAAGGGTCAAATGCCTTGGGGCATCTCTTTCCAACTACCAACAAACAAAACACACACACACACACACACACACACACACACACACACTTTAGGCTTTCTACGATCTGGAAATTGACTCCTCATCTGTTCCTCAAAGCTGGGGTCTTTATCTAGCCAGATACACATGTGGGCAGCACTACATACTACTACATACAACTGATAAACCATAAGCTAGCATTACTTGTTAGCTACATTAGCCTCATAGCTCCAAGGCAACACTATAGAAACTTGACTGAGACTGAAAGTCAGAGTGAAAAGCTGCTGATCTGCTCAGTAAATGCATCTTCTGTGAGCGCCGTTTGCCTTCCCTACATGTTTACAATGGCGAAAAGCGTAACGACGATACCCAAACAGACGCTGTGTTACTATGACGTACTGACAAGCAAGGAAAGTGCTATGGTAGGGTCAGCTGACCCCTACACCAGTGACATATGATAAGTGTATCTGTCAGCGTGTGTGTAAGCGATCCGCATTGTGTGCGTGGTCTCACTGGTGAGCTGAATGGGTGATCCGTTTCATTGGAGGACTCTTGGTGCCTATAGCGGGATGAGTTTCGCTTCCGAGAGCCCGGCGTGCTGGTGCTGTGCAGAGGCTTCAGACGGACGGGTCTCTGCATCTTTCCTGGAGCCGTGTTCGGCCTGGATGATCCTGGCTGCAGGGCAACAGCAGCAACAATAATAACGGCAATTTTAAATCATATAAACTTTCAATCCTATTAAATAATATCCAAATATTTAAGTATTATGTTATTTTTAAGTGCTTTAATTATTAATAAAGGCTGCATGTATTAATCACTTTTACAGTGAACCACTACTACTAACACAGCTGCTTCTAGCACAGAGAATAAAAAGTGCACTAATTATGTACACTATATGGACAAAAGTATTGGGACACCTGCGGGAGCTTTTTATGACGTCCCATTCTAACCCCATAGGCTTTATTAGTATGGAGCCGGTCCCCCTTTGCTCTAAGCTCTACCAGCAGCAGCAGGTCTGGAGCTCTGCTGCAGTTACTGAGTCAGTTGGAGGCTTTTCTGCACTCTGCTCTGAGCTCAGCACTCGGCCCTGACCCCGCTCTGTAACTTTACGTGGTCTGACAGACACTCGGTGGACACTGAGCTGCTCTCTGTGAGCTGTTCCTCCTAAACTCTTCCACTGTTCAATAATAACACCACTCACAGCTGATGGAGGAAGATCTAGGAGGGAGGAAATTATAAAATTCTTGTTGTTGGTGCAGCGGTGTCTCCTATTACATACAGAACCACGCTAGAGTTCAGTGAGCTGTTTAGAACCTCCCATTCTTTCACTGATGTGTGGAAGAAAGGCAGACTGCAGGACTAGAGGCCTGGTTCAGTGATTCAGTGGTGCGTCCATATACTTTTGTCCATAAAGTATGTCTCTATTATAAAACCAATAGTGGTTCTTCTATGGCAAGACCTCACTCACTTAAGCTGTGGCATATTTCGGACGTTCTTCATTTCTACCAAACTTGTTTGGTGAATTATGATCATAAAGGCAAGCAGGAACGTGCTACACATGTGTCGGTCACTTCAAGACTTGACCACTGCAGCTCTCTTCTGGCTGGTCTCCCTCTGTGCACCATCAGGCCCCTGCAGCTTATCCAGAACACAGCGGCACGGTTCGCGTCTTCAGCGTTCCTAAATTCAGCCATGTCTCTCCACTGCTGCGTTCTCTCTTCACTGGCTTCCTGTAGCTGCTGCCCAGGTCATCAGATTCAGAACCCTGACTCTGGTCTACAAAGCCAAGACTGGACCAGCCAGCCCCTCTGTACTTGATGGCGATGGTCAAAAGCCGATCTGCACCAAGAGCCCTTCCAGCTTCAAGTACAGCTCGGCTCGACCCACCATCCTTTAAGATCCACGGAAGACGAGCATCCAGACTTTTTTCTGTCCTGCACCGAAGTGGTGGAACGAGCTTCCCTTGGGTGTCCGAACAGCAGAGTCCAACGCTCGCTGTCCTCAAACCCAGACTGAACACACATTCCAGGATGACCACTTTAGGAAATTCCTGGCTGGGAGACCACCAGTTCTTAAACTGGTACAGCAGAAGAGATGTGCACTGTAGCTGATGTACAGCCAGTTAGTGGAGGAGTGGACTAAGTAGGCCCTCTCAGAGATCATCCACTGAGGGGCCCTGGTGGGCAAATATGCCCCAAATATGGAGGTTTGCACCAGTGGCTCATCCAAAGGAGTTGTGGCTTGGAGATAGTAGGTAGTGCTGCCCAAGAAAGGTGCCCCAGCAGGTACGTCAGGACTGGGTGACCTGGGCAACTGGTCTCACTGGTCCTCAGCTGTCCAGATGTAAAACACTCAGTCTTGATGGTCTCCATGACAATTCTCCACCCATTTATGGCCTTTTTTCATTTGCTGTTTGATTTGTGGTGGAAATTCAAACCCACCCAAAATGGTGAGGTTCTACCAAAAGCTCACCCAGAGTTGGGGCATAGTAGATGTGTAGTGCTGCCTAAGACAAGTGTCCCAGCATCCCAGTGTTTCTGTCTGGGTCACTTGAGCACTTGTGAAGACCTCACCCAAAAGCTAAAGGCTCTAGAAGTCTGTTAGGACTGAAGTTCCTGAAACTTGAAGATAGCTTAGCTCACACAGGTGGGGAGGGATGGTTAGTTTAGGAGGTTGTTTTGGTTGCTGTAGGTTTGACTGGTCCCACTGGTCTTCAGCCCAAAGCAGTAGTTTTGAACTTTCAAAAATCTTCAATATTTACATTTACATTCAAGGCATTTAGCAGAAACTCTTCTCCAGAGCGACTTACAAAAGTGCTTTACTATTTACCCAAGAAGAACCTCAGCTAGTTTAAATAGACTAATTTATCTTAATAAGATCCTCTGATTTTAGACTCTACTAAACACAAGTCAATATGGAGACCATAGTACTCTTCTCTTCGCCTGAGTACTCTCAGAAGAGGAGGGTCTTCAGTCTGGGTTTGAGGACAGCGAGTGTTGGACTCTGCTGTTCGGACACCCAGGGGAAGTTCGCTCCACCACCTCGGTGTAGGACAGTAAAAAGTCTGGGCGCTCGTCTTCCGTGGATCTTAAAGGATGGTGGGTCAAGCCGAGCCGTACTTGAAGCTGGAAGGGCTCTCGGTGCGGATCGGCTTTTGACCATCGCCATCAAGTACGGAGGGGCTGGCTGGTCCAGTCTTGGCTTTGTAGGCCAGAGTCAGGGTCTGAATCTGATGACCTGGGCAGCAGCTACAGGAAGCTACAGTGAAGAGAGAACGCAGCAGTGGAGAGACATGGCTGAATTTAGGAACGCTGAAGACGACCCGTGCTGCTGTGTTCTGGATAAGTTGCAGGGGTCTGATGGTGCGCAGAGGAGGATCAACCAGAAGAGAGCTGCAGTGGTCAAGTCTTGAAGTGACGAGAGACTGAACGAGCACCTGGGCGACTCTCTATAGAGGAAGGGTGGAATTCTCCGGATGTTGTACAGGACAAATCTGCATGACCGAGTTACGTTTGCAACATGACCTGAGAACGATAACTGATCATCTATGACTAATCCATAGTATCCCACAATGACCTCCTTTAGCCGATATTCTGGAGAGTTTTAATGACCGCCCTCCTCTTGTTCTGCCCACTGGTGTCTTTCCTTCATTGCTTGTTGTTTGATTTGTAGTGCAAATAATTTGGAGGCCAAATCCACCATAAATGGAGGTTCTACCAAAAGTTTATCCACAGTTTAGGCATGAAGAATTAGTTAGGGCTGGATATCACCACTGATTTCCTGGATCGATTCTGATTCTGATTCCCAAGGTCCCAATTCAATTCAATTTCTGATTCGTTTCGATTAAATTCAATATCGATTAATTTAGGGATGTATTTCAGTTACAATAGGTTTTGTTTGAATAGGAAGAGATTTTCAGAGAACTAATGTTGCAACTGTGCAGTGTGCTTGCTTTTTACTTGGGTTTCATCTTTAGCTTGTAAGGTAGGCTGGTTTTTAAATATACTTTTAACTAGATTCTGTTAACACTCTTGTCTTGGGTTAACATAGAAGCTTGGTGCTCATTATGTGATTGAAGCAAATAGCAGAGTGGTCACCTTACTGACTTGTGTTTAGAAGAGTCTAAGATTAGAGGATCTTTGAATTATTAGCCTATTCAAACTAGCTGAGGTTTTTCTTGGGTAGATAACAAAGCACTTTTGTAAGTCGCACTGGAGAAGAGCGTCTACTAAATGCCTTAAATGTAAATGTAAATGTAAGGAACACTCAAGCTACCATTATTAAACAGATTGTGTTTAAATAATAAATAAATAAGTTTAAATAAGTTTGTGGCTTGCGGTGGTGCTATGGCCGAGCAAAAGCACAACAGGTGGACTTCTGAGAGCTGCCTGTGAGGCTAAATCGAGTGTATGGGTGAAACATCCACAGCATGGGTCATATCTGCAACATGGTCTGTCATGATAGCTGAATCTTTGTTTGCAAACTCTCACTCCTGTATGGCTTCGGACAGTAGCTCGGCTAGATCACTGGCCGTGTGACTGGATTCGATTACCCTTGTCTGTAAAACACGAGACATGAGTCTCCACTCGTCGTCGATATGGCGAGTCGTAATTGTTAGGTACGAATCCATTGCTCTGGATGTCCAGCTATTCCCAGGTAAGGGCGACTCAAGTAAACTTGCGGGGCCTGGGTAGGCTGGGTAGGCTGGGTAGGCTTATAGGAATCTGCCACTTTTAATATTACCAATATTAACTATCATTACTCACAGTACTCCAACCATCACTGCCATGACTGTATACAGTTCTACAGCATAATTATTATATTATGATTATGAAAATGCTGCACACCTGAACAGTACAACAGTTTAGGTGGTTTGGTGATTATTTATCAATAATTAATAAATAGTTCTGATCAGAGGAGGACGGGTCGGGTCCCCCTTGTGAGTCCCAAGGTTTCTTCCTCCAGCTCTGAGGGAGGTTCTCCTTGCCACTGTCACAATTGGCTGCTCACTGGGGATCTTAGATTTTAGAGTTGTAAATAAATTTGACTTGACATGACTTGGGTCATTGGGTCAGTCTGTGAGGCTGTTTTGGCCGCTGGTGCAACTGGAGCCACTGTTTCTCAGCTAAAAGCTAAAGGTTTAAAAAATAAAAAATCCAGACGTCTTCATTGGTTCCACTGTTCCACATCGAATATGGCAGCGGTGTTGCAAAGCTGTACTCTTACTGCTACAGAAAAGGGGCTGTTACTATGGGGAAAATCCCTCTTTGCACTTTTTTTCAGTTGCTTATGATAAGCACCTCATTTATTTGATGAAGCCTCCAGGGAGAACCAGGTGGAGCTGATTAGAGCGGCAATAAAACTCTGCAGGAACTCATTAACAATCAGTTACTGCACAGTTTATTGCTGCAAACCCGCCTGCTCTATCTTAATGAGTATTAGAGTCAATTGCATCTTTAAAAAAAACTATTTTACAATGTTGTACAGCATCTCCAAACTTTTGACCTGTTGTGTATGTGCTTTTTTTTAGCTGAGGGCATTCCCAAACAGCAGCTGTACTCATTCCTGTTACGTCTTGTGCGTTTATGCTCTGCTCAGCTTACTGATTCTGTCGACTCGGAGTTCTCTCCTTCCGGCCCAGAATGCCGCGAGTGGGAATTTTTAGGTCCGGTCGGCGGCCGTGGAGAAAGCATCATTATAGGATCCTCCTCATACCTGTTTGAACGCTCCACCTGGTTGTAAAGAAGAACAGCAAATTTATTAATTATTTATCATTATAAAATAACATTCTGACATAATGTGAATTTGGCTGATGTTCTGGACCAATAGAAATGCTCCAAAATGGCTTAGAATTCCATTAGAATTGATCCAAGTTGATATTTTATGTATGCACAGGGTCCAATCTTACACCCGTGATGCTCTATACTATTTTCCAACCCCCCAACAGTCTATTTCCATGTCTTCCACCTCCATCGTTTAAACAGCAGCAGCGCTGCTTGTGAATATCTCTACGCTGATGGGCACGGTGGTCTCGAAATGAGGGGTGTTCAGGTCAGTCTCAGGTCAGTATTGCTGTGTATCTCAGCAGCGGAAAACAACACAGGAGGAGGAGCTCCACTGACTGAAAACAGTCTAGACAGACGTTCGCCAACAGTCAGACGTTCGTTGCTATCTCGGCAGTGAATTGTCAACACAGGTGTGTGCAGCCCGACACTCATACACACCCCCCCATGCTTTACACCACTGAAATATCAACCCGCCAAGGTCAGTCTGACCGCCCCTGGCTCTTAAAGGGAGCGGCGAGGGAGAGACACGCTGATTGGTTTATTACTGCTCGTTACGCCCAAAACAAACACACCCCTGATTCATTAAGAGACTCAGTACATGACTTTTGAGCACTTTGAGCCGAGCAGGGCGAACTTTTCACCTTGTTACCATAGCAACGACACACCGACAGCTGAACATTTGCAGTGCTCACTTAGTTCATCACCCTGTCATCAAACCAAACTTCGTATTTGATTGTTTTTCAGTTTAAAATAACGCTGGATAATTGGGTACGGAAATCACATGAACATAAGGCCATCTGCGCTACCATCCCTCCTAATAATCATCTAATCATATAGCTAATCATGTGTCAATGAAGGGAAGAATGCTGTAGATATGCTAGTAAATGACTGTAATTACATGCAAATGATCATAAAATAAACACAATATACAATATCCCAAAGTTAAGGATATTTAAAGAAAATAAATGATGTACCTTGATTTTATGAACCCTTTCTCTTCTCGCGAAATCCTCGAGTCTTCTCTTGATCTCTATTTGATGCAGACGCTGTTCAGACAGAACACATTACTGACTTACAGAAGCTTAACAGCACATGGTTTAATAACATATATATACATAACATTTAATATGTTTTAATATATATGCATATACTGCTGCTTAATAAGGTCCCACGGTGCCAGAAGTGATATGTACATACAGAGGTGCTCAGACACCACTGCTTATGTTCATTTCAAATAGGTGCACTGTCACTTTAAGAGCCTGAGCAACGGTGCTGAGTTAAGACGTTTGAGGTGGTGGAGTGAGCAACTGTTACTGTTACTGGTAGCAACACAGTTTTCTTACCGTGTTTTTTGCGTTATGGTTTGTGTTGCAAAGTTTTATTTATTTTTATTTTATTTTAATTTTTTATCACTTGTTTAGTCCAGAATAAACTTTTGTTTTGTTCTTTCGTACCTGGAGTTTGTGGAAGTTTATTTTCTTTGCTAAATAACGCTAACACAAGTAAAGAAGTTGCTACAGCCACCACAGTACATCGTTCTGCTCCCACAATAACAATATCAAATACCAAATAATCGCTGGCCTTTTGAAAGTGGGCGTGCCCATATCAAAAGCCCTGCCTCTTCCAGCCCAATTTACTCTGATAGGCTGTACCTAGATTTTTAGGTGTGGTTATTTACAGTGGTTTCCACCCAGGTAGGACAGGAGGTTTTACATTTACACCCTCAGAGCTGGATTCAGATTGTGGGGATGACAAATTCAGTCCCAGAGCAGTTTAGTTTAGCGTTCACCTGGTAAATCCCACCTGATCCAGATTAAACAGGTGAAAATGAACTGATGAGATGAATCCAGGGCTGTAGAGCAGCAATGCAGCTAAACAGGAGCGGTGTAAATATCTAACGTCACAATAACTCGATTAAAGTTCTTATACAATTCAGTACATCCTGAAATTTCACAGTCTAGAATTTTGAGGCAGATGGTTTATTGTTATTGTTATTATTTACAATTGCAATTAAATTATTAACATGTGGCATAAACTTTTTTTATTTCTCACAAACTGAAATTTATGTAATGATTTTTTTCCCCTCAGAATCAGTGGGACCAGTGTCCACTTACTTCCATGTCCAGCACCTTGTGGAAGATAGCCTGGGCCAGACATTCCCGAACGTGTCTCTGGTGGGCTCTCTGGATGAGTTTGTGCCTGTACTCCTTTTCTGGAATAATCCGCCCACTCCTGCTGAGCTGATTCACACACATATTAATGATTAAAGAATTCCCTCAGAGCACGACAAACTCCCTCCCATTTACTAACTGACACTAATACCAATTCTACTACTACTCTTACTAATACTATTACTAATAATACTGCTACTATTACTAATAATACTGCTACTATTACTATACTACTACTATTACTAATAATACTACTACTATTACTATACTACTACTATTACTATACTAATACTATTACTAATAATACTGCTACTATTACTATACTACTACTATTACTAATAATACTACTACTATTACTATACTACTACTATTACTAATAATACTACTACTATTACTATACTAATACTATTACTAATAATACTGCTACTATTACTAATAATACTACTACTATTACTATACTACTACTATTACTAATAATACTGCTACTATTACTAATAATACTACTACTATTACTATACTAATACTATTACTAATAATACTGCTACTATTACTAATAATACTACTACTATTACTATACTACTACTATTACTAATAATACTGCTACTATTACTAATAATACTGCTACTATTACTATACTACTACTATTACTAATAATACTGCTACTATTACTAATAATACTACTACTATTACTATACTACTACTATTACTAATAATACTGCTACTATTACTATACTACTACTATTACTCTTACTACTACTATTACTAACAATACTACTACTATTACTATACTACTACTATTACTAATAATACTACTACTATTACTCTTACTACTACTATTACTATACTACTACTATTACTATACTACTACTATTACCAATAATACTACTGCTATTACTATGCTACTACTATTACTAATAATAATACTACTATTACTCTTACTACTATTACTAATAATAATACTACTATTACTATACTACTACTATTACTAATAATAATACTACTATTACTAATAATACTACTACTATTACTATACTACTACTATTACTAATAATACTACTACTATTACTCTTACTACTACTATTACTATACTACTACTATTACCAATAATACTACTATTACTCTTACTACTATTACTAATAATACTACTACTGTTACTATACTACTACTATTACTAATAATAATACTACTATTACTCTTACTACTACTATTACTAATAATAATACTACTATTACTCTTACTACTACTATTACTATACTACTACTATTACTAATAATACTACTACTACTCTTACTACTACTATTACTAATAATACTGCTACTCTTACTATACTACTACTATTACTAATAATACTACTACTATTACTAATAATACTGCTACTATTACTAATAATACTACTACTATTACTATACTACTACTATTACTAATAATACTGCTACTATTACTATACTACTACTATTACTCTTACTACTACTATTACTAATAATAATACTACTATTACTAATAATACTACTATTACTATACTACTACTATTACTAATAATACTACTACTATTACTAATAATACTACTACTACTCTTACTACTACTATTGCTAATAATACTATGACTATTACTCGTACTACTACTGTTACTAATAATACTACTACTATTACTATACTACTACTATTACTCTTACTACTACTATCGCTAATACTACTACTACTATTATACTAATGCTGATACTACAATTTTGACCACAACTATACTACTAATATTTTTGACAACTGTACTACTGCTATTACTATACTACAACTACTATACTGCTGCTATTACTACTACAACTACTTTACTACTGTTAATACTACTACTACTCTGACAACTACTATACTACTGCTGCTATTACTACTCATACTACAACTACTATACTACTGCTAATAACAGTACTTTATACTGCTACTGCTACTACAATTAGAATAATACTGCTGTAATATGCAGTAATATGTGTCTGTGTGATCACTGTGGACCAATTTATTACCATTTATTTGTGACCAAATAAATATCAATTGTGAATGGCCAAATCAAACAATAACCTATAAAAACAATAAGCAATAAGCACTCTATCCCTCACCAGCCCCACTTTCTGAAGGTGTCTTCGTATTCGGGTGTTGTTGAAGTAGCCGGTCAGGTGTTTGTCTGTAAGACTGTTGTAGGCTCCGAGCAGGCTTTAGAGAGGAAGCAGAAGACAAACAGGGTTCAGGCCTTTACCAACCAGTCTGCTGGAACATCACTTCTCTGATTCACTCAGAATGAATCCTCAATACTAAATGCCGAACAGTGCATTTAGCATCTCTATTTTAGATCCTTCTGGTGTAAAATAATGCACTGCAGCTCCGGAGTGAGAGGAGGGATCTACAGTAAAGCAGCCCAGAAGCAGAACCAACACAACACCATCAGCTCAAACCCAGCGAAGAGAATCAGGAGGCCATTAAACAACGTTCAGAGCTTTCTAAACACACTCAGCTCGGCCTGGTCTATTAGTAGATTGCAAAGGGTCAGCAGTAGTAAGAGCCTCACCATCAGGTTGGCCCTCAACATCTGTGTCAAGTGTACTCGTGGAAATGCCGGCTTGTTTGTCTCCTCGGCTTTTTCCGACACAGATTTGATTTCCTCTGCTTTTTGTAGAGGAGAAACAACAGCCCCCGGCGCCGGCTATCCGGCCTGAGGGATACGTTACGGGTGTCTGATTACGGTTGGAGTTCGAAAGGATGGATGGCACGCTTAACCTGTGCTCCTTTTGTATTCGCTTCTTCGGTGCTCGGGGGAGACTAGCAGCCTTAATGACACTATTAGAGCCCGGTAAACACACTGTCACTGCAATGTCCCAAGTCCCAATCACTGTTTTCAATGTGAAATCAATTTACTTGCAGAAGCTCATCGTGAATTATTCAGTGAATGTGGCAACGCTGAGAAACAGAAGGAAAAGACGGTGATCATTTAATTATTTTAATAAAAAAGACAATGATTTACTTGATGATTATGATGATTAGAGGATTTTGTAGATTTATTTTCTTTTATTTTCATCTGGAGAACAAAACTAAAACGCAACAAAATAACAAGAACCAAACAGGCTAAGCTAACAGAAGTAAGACAGAGACTAAACAAGCCTCGAACCTTGAACCTTTTTTAGTTTTGTTCATTTCCAGTGTTTGTTTTGTTCTCCAGTTTGGTTTCTGTTCTGCTTTGCTTTGTTGATTTTTTATAAAATGTCATGCAAATCATTGCAAACGTCATACGTATCTCCAATTTTTGCCATTTCTTACTTTTAGCCCAGTCTGTCAGTTATTCCTTACATATATGCAACATTTCAGAATGAATATACCAATAGAAATGCTCCAAAATGAAAGTTTTTTCCCTTCCCTTTAAAGCCATTTTGGAGTTTTTTGGTTTTGCACAACACCAAAGTTACTATTATATATTGCATAACTATTTCGATTTTAAATATTATATAAATATTAGTTATCTATAATTCTATAATGACTATGAAAGATAATTTAAAAATAAAATATAAAATTATGTTTTCATATAAAAAAATTAATATAAATATATATATATATATATTATAATTGTTTTTAATTTTATTTTGTTCCTCGTTTTCTGTCCCTTTTTCTCTGGTTCAGCCAATTAACCCACCCATTTGTAGCTCCCCTTATCACTAGGAGGGTAAGGATCTATCACCCGCCTCCTCCGCTACATTTGAAGCCAGACACCGCCTCTTTTAGAACTGATGCTAAATGCGGCATCCCCAGGCAGCCCACACGCTCTGAGGAAAGCGCCGGGTCCCCAGCTCCACCACACCAGCTGACAGACGCCTGTGCCGGCCAACATCGCTTTGACAGTGATAAGGAGAGAGAGAGAGAGAGAGAGAGAGAGAGAGAGAGAGAGAGAGAGAGAGAGAGAGAGAGAGAGAGAATTGTGGTCTCTCAGACTCCGGCTGCTGCGGCATAGCCAGGGATTCTATTTTACACTTTATTATGGTGGTCATCAGTAGATGCTCTGAAGGTGGCCAGCTTATCTTTACCTAAATATTATATCATATATTACAATACCATTAAAGCTAATCCTAATCCTGAACTTAACCCAAAAATCCTAGTCTTAACCTCAACCTCATAAACCTGTTGGAAATCAACTGTGTTTCAACAGACGGTAAAATCTGAGCGTCTGTAGATAATCTAAAGAGACCATCAAGTTGTAAGGGCTAGAGGGGTATAAAGCCCCCCAGCATTGAGCTGTGGAGCAGTGGACGAGCTGTGTTCTCTGGAATGAGCCTGACCTCAGCTGCAGCTTGCCTGGATAAGGGTCCTTGTACCCATGTACGTATTTACAGTAAGTGGCTGTTCAGGTTGTCATGGTTCCATAAAGAACAGAATGCTGATTAGATAGGTAGGTAAACTTTAAGCTGCACCAATTACTGACACAGGTGTGCAAATACACACAAACACATCTTATCTAGTCCCTGTAGAGGAGAGGTACTGCCAATAGAATAGGACTCTCTGGGGCAGATGAACATTGATGAACCTA